>NW_024883271.1:0-114612 GCF_019059575.1 Amphibalanus amphitrite
CCCACTTGTGATTAAACATGGATGTACAGACTGCACTCATGTAGCTGTGAGTAGATAGCAGAAACGCTGCTGCCTTGAGAACACTTCCGTATTTGATTTTATGATCGCTTTGGAAGGAAGTCCCTCGGCGACCTACTTCTCACATGCAACTCTTATGAGGCATGTTTGTGCTTGTATGCAGGAATGACAGCCCCTTCAAGGCCTCTCTTCCTGTATAGTGATCTGGTATCAGAGCTGGGCATTGCGCAACTTAAGTCCGCAACTCCGCAACTCCGCAACTTGCGGACTACCCTCTTGGTAGCGGAGTTACGGATCGGCTACCGAGCCCAAAAAGTTGCGAAGTTGCGAGTTGCGGAAGCGAAAAATTCTAAAGCGCAACCGCTACCGGGGCCGCCACCGCTGGTGGGGGCCCACTGTACTCTTTGCACTCCACTGCACACTGCACGTGTTTCCAGGCTAGTTTTTGAAGCTGATTTCGAATTTAATGACCGTTTGAACATTTACGAAGTAGTTTTAGTGCCTTAGTAACATGTTACGAGGCTTTCAGTGGTGGTTGACACTGGATAGGCGGTAGGACGCCTACTGGTTGACCTGACCTGACCTGACCCGACCAGGCCCAAATGCATGAAGACGTCCTCTTTGATCAAAACCAACATGAAATTTGTTATCAGCGCCCCCCCCCCCCCCAAAAAAAAAGCATAAAAGCTTCACTTTACGAAGTTCTAGCAGGTCCGATTTTCCCGACTTTTGGGTCATTGACCTGACCTGGAAGGTCAACCAATGACCTATGACCTTAAAATTGGGTATCATCGGCTTCCTCTCGTCACGGGCAACACGCTCGTTTTTTCCCCGCGAAGCTCTAGCTCGATCAGGGGCCGAACGGCAGGGGGGGAGGGGGTCCAACCGACGTACACGTTAGACGCTGTAAAACACCGCACACAGCGAGGGTTAAGTCAAATTTTATGGTCGCCAGCACGGGGCCGGGGGCGGGGGGGGGGTGTTTGGACACCCCTCCGTAAGGTTTTCCGCAAATATATAAAAAAGGCGGCGGCAACGCGGCTGTTTTCGACACTGCTATTAACACATCCTTTCTACACATTGTATCAACATGTCAGACCCAGGTCACCTCAGGTCAGGTCACCAGGTCAAGTCAAGGGACCCAATCTCCGAAAAAATTAAACACCCCCCTAGCAATACAGGGCAATATAGCAATATAGATACACCTATTGACCGATCACTTTGAAACTGTCTGCATATGACAAGGGTAACAAGATATAGGTACAAAGTGTATTGTCTCATATTTTTTTATATTTGTGACTTAAGGTAAGGTCAACTGTGTGACCTCTCCATTATAAGTCAATGGGAGAAAATACGACTCGTCCGGATTTGCGGCAAAATGATCCCAAACAATTAAAACATGCAAAGAGTAGCACTGGCATGTCATTTACGTCGACTGGTGTCGCAATGACTTGCGCATTGAGCATTATAGGTCACGTGACGTCATCAAAGGTCACCAACAGTCAGGTCACCAACAGAGGTCAACCAAAGGTACTACCTGTCAGACATAACACTGCACTTCAGGACTAAAACTGATAAAACATAGGAACCTAATAGAGGTTGGTAGCGGAGTTGCGGAGTTGCGGAGTTGCGAGTTGCGGTTTTACGATCTGCAAAATAGTTTCGGAGTTGCGATTGCGCTTTGGGTACCTTAGGTTGCGGAAGGTAGCGGTAGCGGTTTCCAAATTTCGGTAGCGATGCCCACCTCTGTCTGGTATTTCCATGTTCCGCCCCTCAGCTCTCATGCTGACTAGTGGGGCCCACAACACCTCTACTGCATATGTAAATGCGTGTGCCGCTGCCGCCGCCTTGACCGTCTCATTGCATTCAGTGTACCCTGGAATGGGAGCGAGCTGCGGCGCCTGGGCCGCTGCCGCGACTGAGTGGGGCGGCCAGAGTGTGATGGCTGGTGACACGGCTATGTAAACCGCTGGTGAGGATTGGTGACAGCTGTTAACGACTGTCGGGACTGTCTGGTCACTGGTCAGTAGCGACTACCTGGTGGCAGAGAAGCTGAGATGGCGGTCGGACTGAGGAGGATATTGTGCTGTCTCGTGCTCGCGAGTTCGGTGGCGCGGACTTTCGGTGAGTGCTGAAGTTTGGGAGGTGGGACGGTGAAGGGAAGCGATTTGTGCTACCGGAGGGCTTCGGTTACATGATCGATCAACCTATGTTCAGTGTAAGATTTTCAAGAAGCATTCCCGACAGTTGAAGTGTTGATCCTATTCCACCAGTGATTGTCTCGCTAATGCACTTACCACCGTCCTGCTGTTCTGCCCCACTGCTGACCCCCCATCCTTCCCCCAGCCCAGAGGGACGCGGGCTGCGGCCGGCGCGGGTTCGCCGGCGGCGGCCAGTGCCGGCCGCCCGGCTCCTGCTCCCTGTACGTCTCCGGACTGTGCAGCGGCGGCTGGATCTGCTGCCGACGGTCGGAGGGAGCGGTCAGTTCTGTCACCTTTCCCCGGCCGGGGGCGGACCGCCGGCCCCCGCAGCCGCTCACCCGCCGTACAGTGGGAGCCGGCGCTATCGTCTTCCCGGAGCAGGCGGTCGGGCCGGAGCGTCCGCAGCCGGAGAGGGGTGGTCAGGGCACCGGGACCGGCCGCCAGCCGGCACAGGGCCGGCGCACCCTGCTCCGACCGCCCTTTGGTGAGCAGTGACTGATGGTGGGGCAGTTATATCGATGACGTAGTTAGCAGGGTGATGGGGGCATTGGACACTACCTGGGATTGTGGGACAGGAACAAGTAGATGAAGAAACCCTCTAATGTATGTGACTTGGCGGAAACGGTCATTATATTGGGGAGAAGTTCATGACGCGTCCATAAATAAGCAATCCCATCACCGTTCTCAGCTGTGTGTTTTCGTTATCAGCTGTCCGTTATCGTTCTTATGTCTATCATAGTTCTCAGAACTTTAATGCCGTTCTCAGCTATTCGTCTTCGTTCTTAGCTGCTCGTTACCGTGCTCAGATACCGTTGCTTATCAGCTTACTCGATACCATTGTCTTACTTAGCTGCCCGTTTTCTTTCCCAAATATCCGTTGCCGTTCCCAGATGTCCGTTTCTTAGCTCTGACTGCTTCCGTCCTCAGTGTGCCGCCGAGACTCGGCCGACTCCCGGCGCCGCGGCTCGGTACGCCGGCGGCGGCAGGCGCCGGGGTTTTTCTGTGGGGCCACTCTCATCTCGGAGCGCTACATGCTGACGGCGGCCCACTGTATCACCGAGGAGCGGCCTGTGAACGTGGTCCGGCTGGGCGGGTTCGCGCCCACGGAGGACGGCACGCCCACAAAGCCCGTCGACTACCCCGTGGAAAAGGTGCGCGGAACGGTCAGCCCCTCGGCCGGTATATGTAGTGTCAGAACATTGGGGATGAGCATACTTGGGAGTTGGGACTCGGACTGGAGGATGTGCTTTATGTTCCCAGCACGTGTGCACGTTTCTCTTACGTTTACGAGTATTGCGGTATTTTCTCTGTGCATACGTCTTTCTTTCGCGGCCGACTCATGTCCAGCTCCCGTACCCCCCCCCCCTTACCGGCCCCGTGTCTCGTCAGATCACCACGCACCCGCTGTACCGGTACCCGGTGGTGTACCATGACCTGGCGCTGATCCGACTCGGCCGGCCGGTCACATTCACACCCACTGTGCGCCCCTACTGCCTGGCGGCGCCCCACCAGGACCGGCCCGGCACCGACGCGCACGTGGCAGGAATCGGCGCAAAGGAGTTCGGTACGGGACGGACGTAATGGGCGGCGCAGCGGGTCGACGACACGTGGTGTCTGGTGCGGCTGTCTTTTTCATTGAATGTAGAGGAGTTGATTTTTAGTCAGATTTCAGTCAGGTACTTGACGCTCTGCCGATAATAATTCGCTATTCTCATGCCCCTCCCAGCCTCTTATCTCAGCGTCTTACCCCTCTCCTCTCTCCGACAGGCGGTAAAGTCGGCGACGTGCTGCTGGAGGCGCCGCTGCCGATCGTCTCGGCCGCCGAATGTCTGACAAACCTGACCGGCGGCCGCACCACGCTCCAGCTGCCCCAGGGGATCACGGACGGGTGTGCTGCGCGGGCGGCGGCGAGTCCGGCCACGACGCCTGCCAGGGCGACTCGGGCGGACCGCTGCGCGTCGAGACTGACGACGGGCCGCGGCTGGTCGGCGTCGTGGCCGCCGGGGAGGGCTGCGCCGCGCCCGGAAAGCCGGGGCTCTATACGCGCGTGTCGCACTACATCGACTGGATCGACGGCATCGTGTACGGCGATGGATAACTTCGGGCATGGGCGACTGTCCTGGCTGGCGTATGGAGGCTGCTGAGATAGGCACCAGGATACCGCGCGGTGGCAGCGCTCAACTCAATTGTCAGAGCCCGCTGTCGTACTGTCGGGAAGACGACTTTTCGAAGCAGATGTATAGCATTGT
The DNA here is from genome assembly GCF_019059575.1 of Amphibalanus amphitrite. Classification (NCBI taxonomy): domain Eukaryota; kingdom Metazoa; phylum Arthropoda; class Thecostraca; order Balanomorpha; family Balanidae; genus Amphibalanus; species Amphibalanus amphitrite. Next base: position 4,469 of record NW_024883271.1, read on the forward strand.
GCCCAGATACTACTGTGCATAAGTCGTGTGTGTATATATTATATTAACCCGCATAAGTACTTACTCACAGGATCAATAAATTACAAACCGAATAATCTTCAAACCGTCCAATCTTGGGGCGGACCAGCAGCAAGAAAGAGAATCGCCATATGGGTGGGAGGAAGATCGGTGCTAGGGAGAAGAGACTTAACCAGAGTTTCCAATAATTGCTCCTTTTCATGTTTTACATTTCAGAACTCTTAAAATGTCTTTCAATCACGAGATTGAGCTTCACGGTGCGAGCGACTTTACCGAGTGTCATTTGAGCGAACGTCATTTGAGCGAGCCATTTTCAGCGACTGGCAACTTAGCGAATATCAAATTGAGCGATTATCAAATATAGCGATTATCAATTTAAGCGAAAGCTATGTTTCAGCGACATCTTTTTTGTCGACTACAGTTTGAGCGACTGTCATTTGAGCGAAACACTTCATCGTCCCGTAACGGCGTATTTTTTTCTTTTTTCTTTTGCGAGCGATCGTACAACGCATGTTTCCGGAATTTTTCATGGTTATCCGGAACTGGATGGCGGATGTCACGTTCAAAGTTCAGACATTAAGCTCCAAATTTAATGCCACATTTCTAAAAAAAAAATCCAGTGGTTCGATTTCACCACCTGCTGTTTGCCAATAATGATGACCAAACGTTTGTTCAGAGATTCATATTGCTTGTGCTGTTTTTCGCGAAATTCCCCCGCTTGAATTTGGATCAGTTCCCCATGTTGTAAAATTTGTTCTTGCCCCAACGTACGAATTTCCAAATATTTTAGTGAGGTCCCTGAAACATAGACTGGATCCCCCTGTGCCATCCCTCGAGTTTATTATTGGTCCTTGGCATTCCTTCCATCGCCCTATATCTCACGTTCCACATTTCCAGAGCAAAGTTGCAGAATGAGGCCAGATATTTTTGTGGTTTCCAAGCTTAAAGCAATTTTTTAATTTGCCGCGCGCAGCTTGAAGCATGACACATCCCAAGCGGGTATTCCAAGGGCAAGAATTCCCGAAAAGTAGCAAATGATTGACTTCCGTCGCGTTCGGTTTCGCTGTAACTGTGTTCGCTCAATTGGTCCCCCATCGACCTCCATATATTCGCTCAATCTGGTTTCGCTGATTCTGGTCCTCGCTTAAGTTGATAATCGCTGTGATTGAATTCGCCGACTTGACAATTGCTGAAAAAGTCAATCGCTTAAATTGATAATCGCTGAAAAGGCTTCGCTCAAATGTCGTTCGCTGAAATGACGCTCGCTCAGGTGTCGCAGAACCTGAGCTTCAGGCTTCCGCCGTTCACATTTGGTCGTGAGAGCTGATAACACAGTTAGGGCCCACAAATATATGCTGCGGCGTCCATCTTCCATAGTGTGCAAAACGGCGCGCAAACCGCGCCAGAATTCTAGGCAGCGTTCGATGTCTCCCGGACGACAAAAATTCTTTGCCGTCCAGCCAATCCCGTCCAAGGTCAGCGGGGGCTCGGCTGCGGTTATGAAACGTGATTGGCCGGACGGCGTAGAATCTTCGCCGTCCGAGAGACATCGAACGCGGGGCTAATGTGCGCCTTGTGAGGGAAACACTCATGAATATATTTGTTTTCTATAATAAAAGCAAGAATAAAAACAAATTTTCTGTGTCTATTTTCGTATGCTTCTGTAAAATTTGTTTGTTTTTGTGCCCTAGGAACTGTGATTTTGATTTCTCAAAGGATGCAGTGAGGTGGGTGATGGTGTTGTGTTTTCAAGCATCAGGATCAGGATTGAGATTTATTCAGAGCTTAGCCTTACTTAGAAATACAATTGGAGGCCAAACAATAAAACACATGAATAAAAATTGAAGGCTCATACTGAAGCTATGTAACCTCATAACTAAAACATTTTACTTTACATAGTTTGAGGTGTAGCACAGAACGCCAATGCCAGCTCGTAGAATGAGAATCAGTCGGGGGAGGTTTGGTCAATCGTTGTCATTTTTAGCACGTGCTATTTTTTCACACGTGCTAAAAATGACAACGATTCTGCTATTTTTGACAACGATGAGGCCGATTTCACTCCTCAGCGAGGAAATGAAGATTTTGGAAAGATAAACACTGATTTTGGAAAAGAAGTGCTGCCACCTGGTGCAAGACGAAGAATCCAGCTTTATATGCCTGTTATTTGTATGGTAGTTTGTTTTGTGGCCTGAAGTTGGAACTTAAAATTGAAGCATCCGAAAATGATCGATATTGATCGAAAACATGATGTTGATGAAAAAATAATATTTTAAGTTGAGAGAGGAGGCCATTTTATCCAGATGCAGTAGTTTACTTCTTGAAATTATTTTTGCTAATGACGGCTGCTAATTATCCCTCATTACATGGCAGTCGTCGTAAGCAAAAATAATTTCAAGAAGTAAACCACCGCATCTGGATAAAATGGCCTCCTCTCTCAACTTAACATATTATTTTTTTCATCAACATCATGATTTCGATCAATATCGATCATTTTCGGATGCTTCAATTTAAAGTTCCAACTTCGGGCCACAAAAAAGGGTATACTTCAACGTTGGACTACCATACAAACAACGGCCATATTAAAGCTGGTTTCTTCTTCTTGCACCAGGTGGCAGCACTTCTTTTCCAAAATCAGTGCTTGTATTTCCAAAATCGTGATTTCCTCGCTGAGGAGTGAAATCGGCTTCATCGTTGCTAAAAATAGCTGATAGCGTTGTCATTTTTAGCACATGGTTGCCAAAAATGGCATGTGCTAAAAATGACAACCATTGACCAAACCTCCCCCAACTGGAATGGTGAAACAAACCAAAAAGAAATAATTAGAAATGTAAAATATGCCTGGGAAAATTATACAGAATTTATTGAATTCAAGTGTAATTTATTAGAGCATTGGTTTGTGCATCAAATAAGTTGATTTGATATTAATTCAAAAAGGTAAACTTAAAATTGATCATGAGCTCTAATTCAAATTCAATTGAGTAGTTATGCGTTGTTTCCTTGTTTTCATTTTGGCAGCCCCTTAGCGCTCCTTAAACCTCAGCAAATAAGAATGAGAACGAATCTTTGAGACATGATAGAGGACAGAGGTCAATTATCAATGCCAGGCTGGGCTTTCAATATAATTGCAATTTTAGTTTAGCCTCAGGGCTCAGTTTGAGCTCCACTTTTGATTCTGATTTATTGTGTTCAGTCTTTTTCTTAGCATAGGATTAATGTGGGGACTTGTGTTAAGTCACAGTTTCAAATATTTGGTTATTGAATGAATCTGTTTCATTACTCATCCATGCTCTTGCTACTCTTAGTTGAGATGCTAATACAATGATTGGTGTGACAGGAGCATTTGGGACAAAGATATCTTGTAGTATTTGCATTAGAAATGAGTGAAAAATGTGAAACAAAGCAATGTAATGCAAAACAATTTTGAGATAATTATCTCCCATGAGTAAACTTCAAGTGCAAATGAAAAGAAATTGTCATGTTCCATTTCAGGTTGGCTGATGGAGGATGACGTCAACCAGGGTGGCGGCAGTGGCGAGCAGAACGGGCGCGTCAACGGCGCCGTCGGCGGCCGTCCGACCCCATCCCCCGCGGGCGGCGGCGGCGGCGCGCGGCCCAAGCAGCCCTCCAGGCCGCGGCCGCCTCCGCCCACCGAGGAGAGCGACGACGAGCCGCCGTCGCCGGCCGCGGCGCGGCGCGTCAACGGCCGTCCCGACCCGCGCCTGCTGCTCAGTCACAGCGCCAGCGAGTCCGACTGCGCGCTTGACGAGTGTGTGTACACGTACAAGGGCGACCGGCCGGCAGACGTGAACCGCAACCACCACCGGCCGCCGGCGCCGCCGCCGCCGCCGGCCGGCGGGCGCGTCTCGCCCGACCTGGACTTTCTCGAGATGGACTTTGACCCTAGTGCGTTCGATACGAGCGAGGATGAGCTGGAGGTGCCGGCGGCGGCCGGCTGGACGGCGGAGGAGGGCAGCTCGCCGCCGCCCCTGGCCAACGGGCCGCCGCCGCTCGAGTCGCCGTCCCCGCCGCCGCCCCCGCCGCAGCACCCTCCCCCGCCGCCGCTGGTCGCCGACGAGGCGCCGCTGGAGGTGCCGTCGTCTCCGTCGCCGTCTCCGCCGTCTCCGGCGGGTAGCAGCCGGTCTTCCCAGAGCTCCGGGTCGCGCACGCCGTCCCCCTCGCCGCCCAGCTCCCGAGCGAGCTCGCCGGGCGCGACGGCGGCCGCGGCGCCCGCCGAGAACGTCAAATTCAACCGGCTGTCGGCGGCCGGATCCAACTCGGACGACAACCTGCGGTACAGTGACACCGGCAGCCCGGATAGCAACGCGGCCGAGGCGCGGCCTGGCCGCCGGCCCGCCGAGCACAAAGTCACCAACCGGCGCCTGGTGCGCTACAACCTCAGCTCGAGCAGCGCCCCGGCGGCCCCTCCGGCGGCTGCCGAGCTGTCCCCGCGACTCCCTCACAGTCGCAGCGAGCACAGTGCCGTGGACGGCGGCTCGGACAAGTACCGGCACTGCTGCAGCAACGACCTGAGCGACCGCCAGCCGGGCGGCTGTCACGATCGACTCCGGCGCCGAGAGAACTCGGTGTTCAACATCCCCGGCGGGGGAGGCGCCGGCGACCCCAACCTGCAGCACGACGGCTGTCACGGCGCGCCAGAAAAGGCCTTCATGGCGCGCAAAGGCGCCGCCAACGCTGCCGACTCGGGACTGTTTGAGGTGAGAGATGCGCTCACTGCTTGAGAGCTGCTGAGAGGAATGCATTGACTTCAAATGCTCTTGTGTGACTGACAGGTCTTGGTGGGAGACATGACGATGTGTTTGTGCTTCCAGGCTACACATTTGTTGTTACGATCGTAGAAATGAATGGTTTCCGTTGCATGTCGAACTAGCTTGGTAATGATCACTGTTCCTGAGAAAGGGCCCATTGTGTTATCGTGGTTTGCAGCTATTTCTATGTCATATCCTTATATCGTGCTTTCGTGGCTCTGCATCGTGTGAAAAGTCTTGACATCGAGCCATATGGCCTTGTCCGCCTCTTTCGTGCATCGCTTTTGCTGGATGATTTTTTTTTTGTAAATTATTGACGTGTCTGCAGTCCACTGCCTTACAGTCCGTGACAATTTTGCTTGAATCCAGCCCTCTGGAAGGTGATATCTGCTGTGACTGTTGGTTGTCATGTTTCCTTCCTAATTTAATTGTGGACTCTGGAGCAATAATCTGGCCTGGTACCTCTATCTCCTGGTACCCTGGTATCTACACCTCTATCAGAATGGCTGTGATCTCTCTGAGAATGTGATGATCTGATCTGACAGTTTGATCTGTCCCCTATCCGTCAGAATGGCTGTGATCTCTCTGAGAAGGTGATGATCTGACAGTTTGATCTGTCCCCTGTCCGTCAGAATGGCTGTGATCTCTGACCATGTCTGACAGTGTGCCCTGTCCCCTCTCCGCTAGAATGGCTGTGATCTCTCTGAGAAGGTGATGATCTGGACCGAAATGGAGGCCTTCACGCGGCAGGTGACGCAGATCGCCCGGTCCGCCTGCGGCGCCACTGCCGTCATCAACGTGTTGGTAAGTGACGGGACCGTCCAGCGCCCCCACCGCCCCGTCTGGGGCCCGGCGAGAGGTCCCGCGCCGCCCCGAGCTGGCACCCGGCCAAATGGGAGCAGCCGCCACCACCGACTCCAGTCCTGCATTTTGTACGCCACAGCCGGCCACCGTCAGTGTCACGCTGCAGAATTTACTCGCCGGTTATGGCGGCGTTTCGATCGGTCCGGCTATAACACTCGGGCAATTATCTGGGACGGACCGTCCGTCTGTCCTTCCTGTGTCGTTCCCGGTGGTGCCGACCGATTTTAGTGGTAGCACATGGATCTTCGTGGAAATGACCGCTGTTCTTATTGTTACGTTCATGTGACGAGCTTGATATTCGATTACAGCCACATATATCACCTTTGTAGTGTCAGTATGGTGGTTAAGTTCTAATAAGTTATTGTGTTATGAAGGATGGTGTGGACGCGAAAAACATAAAGTAAGCAAACACTAATTACCTAAGAAACAACACCTCAGAACCATTAGCGTATTTTGACCATCGATTACCACGCTGTCCCCAATCTGTCCATCCTCCCGTGTCCGCCCCGTCGACCGCTAACCCTCCCTCTGTGGCCATTCTTCAGCTGGCGCTCGGCTACCAGCCGGACCCGGCGGCAGCAGCGGCGGCCGTCAGCACCCGGCTGCGCCGCGAGTCCGCGCCGCTGGCCGACTACCTGTTCTCCCGGTCCGAGGCCGGCTGTACACACACGCAGCTCATCGAGGGCGTCGAGACGCTCAGTGGCGGCGAGGTGAGAGGCTGGGAGAGGGAGGGTTAGCGGTGTAAGAGAACAACAGGCGAGGGAAAGGCAGGAGCGAGTGTAAGGTCGAGATGGATCAGGGCTCAACAAAGCCAGGACAGAAGAGCAAGAAATTGTGTTGTCCTGTGGTGTAGCCGACCGCTGTAGATTACTTGAACTTGAAGCTCCCTGATCCGGCGGCGTCTAACTGACGTTTGGATGTTAAGAGGCTGTCGGTAGAAGTCCTCGACCCGCACTTACCAGGAATACGGCACCTTCAGGAAGCCTGAATTACATCCCTTCTCACTAGATGACGCGCGCGTCTGTACACGGGCCGCTGTGTAGCACTGGGATCCCTCCGACACGCCATGTGTGTGTGGGTTGGTAGGGGGGGGGGGGGGTTAGCCGTGACGTGTGTAAGGGGGGTATGAACCTGCTACCCGATATATGTAATGACTCAGTCATCCAGAGTTTCCGAAGCATTGACTGATCAGATGACCTCCTCTGGGACTGACTGACTAGTAACAGTCGCACAGTCGCAGCAGTTCGATCACCCGCTGTGTCGTGCTCCGTTCCTGGATCGGGCCGAGACGCTCCCAGTACCGGGAAGGCGGTCTGTTTGGTGTTGGATCAGCGGTATCGTGCTCGGCCTGACGTGGGACGGACTTTGATCGGTCGGGCTCCGGAGCTCCGCAAATCGCGCTTCCGGGGATTAGTGTATGTAGGACTGAGGTATTTGGTAGCCGAGTCACTGCAGAGGTTCGTACGAACCCAGGATAATGCCGTCAGTTCCGTTGTGCCCTTTGTTTTTGTTTAGGAACCGAAGCTGTTCGGTGTGGTATTTCACAGTGGTATCATATGCTAATCCTAACGAACCAAGATAAGACAAGACTTCTTCCCGTTTCGGTTTGCTTCTTAGAAACTATAATTAGCAAATTCCCTTGCATCTCGTGCACGTGTGGGAGCACAGGTGTTCTTTCCGTGTAGCAGCGGTTGCAGACCTGCGTGATAAAGTCTGTACACGTCCCGGCCGCACGCGGCTCTGACAGGCCACACATGGCCGTCCCGGTGTCGGCCTGTCTGGGCAGGTGTGTGTACGACACTCCTCGGTCGGTCGGGGTCCTGTTTGACACAGCTGCCCCCCCCCCTCCCCCCTCCCGTGGCACACCTGGCGTCTGTGCCGTGGACCCGGACAGCGACAGGGAGACCCGGGCAGGGATGGGACGGGGCGGGTAGTGGCACAGGGAGACCCGGGGCAGACATGGATGGCAGACATGGACATGGAGACATGGCTAATATGATATGAGCAGCGACAAGCTAAGAAGAGCGATTGAGTTAATTATACGCCTATTTATGTCCGCTTTTCCCTTGGGCTGGCGTAGCTTCAGTGTGAAATAGCCGTGGCGTTAGCATTGAACGTCAAATAGTTTTTTTTTTCACCAAGTTTTCAGACACTATTTTAATCAATAAGCGTCATCATTATCATCACTTTATTCTCTACACTTCCCTGACCCCCTCCCCCTTCCCCCCGCCCTGTCTCCAGGTGTGCGGCCGGTTTTTCTGCATGTACCCGCGGCGCAGTTTCCAGCTGGTGCGCTGGCTGGCCGGCTGGCTGCGCCGGGGCGCCGTGCCGGTGGCCACGCTGAACCTCCAGCGGGGCGTGCCGCCGCAACAGACCGTGCCAGACGCCTGGCATCACCAGATGGCCTTCGGAGTCGGGCCGCAGGTCAGTTGGGGGGCGCTGGGGAGATGATCCTGGGTCAGTCGGGCAGTCGGACTCCATGTCAGTACAAGTCAGTAGAGATGCAACCCTAGGTCAGTCGCTAACGCTGGGGGACGCCGGGTGTCGGCCTCAGGTTGTTTGGAACGACGAGAAGTTGATCCTCCGCGCCCGTAAACCCTAATGAACAAACAGAGAAGTTGATCCTCAAGCCAGTTGGATAGGGGGAGTCTTCACCGATCTCGCCAAGATCGGTGAAACACGAACGTCCCAGGTAGAACCCAGGTTCAATATCATCTACGTACTGTAGTAATTGTGGAATGTTGACCTCTGCTTGGACGTGAGGGACAGTGAGGAAATTATCGTGTCCGTAAATTAATTGTACCTTTGTGTTGGCATACACAACATGATTCTTTCTATCTATAGAAATAAAAAATGGTCCTTCCCCCATGTTCATCCATTCTGAGCGTGATCTGAGCGTTCTCTGTACCATTCACAATTCTGTCTGGGGTAGGTAGCTCGATATGTGCTTTTCCCGCCCACTTATCGCCCTCACGGCGTGTGCGGTAGATTGCCGCGCACCTGTGCGTATCCCCTATCGACGCCAGTCGGAGGGCGCGGGCCGCGGTGCTCCGTACTGCCGATTGGTGTGCGGCACGGGCGCCCCTCCCTCCCCTCACCGTGACGGGGGGGGGGGGGGCGGCTGGGAGGTTTATGGCTCTGACTAGGAGAACAGGCGGTATCGTGCCGGAACGGGGCAGGGTCGGCTGCCCGTGACACCAGTCGGCCTGGGTGTGGCTTGAGATGTCTCGAGCGCGCGTAGAAATAGCGTTCAACTATTTACTCAGGCTCCTAATCTATTTGATCTTTACTGTATTCTTAATCACATTGCTTTTTTAGTTTTGACGTCTTCCTAACCACGCATCACATTGGATATCTGCAACCGTTCACTTTTACATCCTTTTGATCTATGTTTTTAGGATTTATGTATAACCCGTGTAAGATCCTTCTGTCGTTCTCGGTGTACACACGTCTTTTCTCTCCCTGGGCAACTGTGTGGGTGAGCATCTGAATCTGTGTGTACCTGACCCCCGCCTCTCCACCAGGGTGTGTACCTGACCTCTGACCCCCCCCCCCCTTTCCAGGGTGTGTACCTGACCTCTGACCCCCCTGCCTCTCTCCAGGGAGTGTACCTGACCAACCCGCTGGAGTGCGTGTCGGCCTCCCTGCTCGGTGAGCAGCTCTCGAGCGACTCGGTGCTGCTGGTCCGCAGTGAGGACGTCACCGCTCGATGGCGGCACGGCTGCTCGCTACAGCCGCTCATGACGGCCGAGGACCCGCGCTGGAGCAACATGAACGTGCTAGGTACGGAGCGTGGGAGTAGCGGGCTTCGGGTTCTTGTAGTGTTTCCCCAGCCAGTTGCGTCATCCTCTGTTCAACCTTCTCTCTTATCCCGATATATTCTTGCTGGTCCTGGGTGTCGATGACCTTGGGCACTTCGGGAGACCTAAAAACCCAAGCATCTTGGTCATAGTATGTTGCTGACGTGTCCATCTCCCCGCCCCTCGCGGCCACCTCGTCTGACCGTCCGTGTGCCCGCTCCGGTGTCCGGCAGGCCAGGTGGTGAACGTGCTCCGCGAGGCGTCCGACCCGCCGCCGCCGGGCGTGCGGCGCGCGCTGGCCGCGCACGTCACCATCCCGGCCTGGTACCGCTCGGGCGTGACGCTGTTCGTGCGCCGCTCCTCGCCGCACTGCGCCGACCTGCTGCGCGAGCCCGAACTGCCGCGACTCGAGGACTGCTAGCCGGCCAGCGACTAACGACAGCCGAAACTCAGCCGCCGCACCAGCCCGCAGCGCCTGGTCGGACTTCGCACGTGAAAAACTGCAGGATTTCGAACGGGAAAATCATCTGTGATGGAATGTTTCTTAATTCTTGGATTGGTTGTAATGCGGTGAAAGAAACTGAACAGTGGAAGGTTCTGGAGCTTTCGATTTATGAACGCCTTGTGGGTCGCTGTAGGCGGAGTGTGGCACTCTGAGAAATTGTGCTGCTGTGCGGCGGGCGCCGGTCGTTTTTCGCAGCGGACCGGTCCGAGTCGCTCTCTGCCATGTCTCGTGCTGCCAAGTGTGTACCGGCCGTCGGGGAAGATGGGTCCTTCATTGTTTGTGTATATTGCAGATCATATATTTATGTGCGCCGTAATGCTCTATGCAAAGTGTGTTTGTGTAAATATAACCCGCCATATCGACAGTGTCTTTGATGATATTTTCTTAAAACAACTTCGGATTCCCAGACTAGCATCGGGCCGTTATTTGATGCACCCATAGCGAGGTGAACTGACCCCCATATCATATGATACAATCTGTCATCCTCACCACCACAGCAGTGTAAGTCATGACAAATAATCCATTCATGTGCTGGCTGTATGTTGTCCTGTCGGATGCTCGGCAACGGCAGTGATCTACCTGATCAACCTCGAAAATGCTACTCTATGTAGGTTCCGCGTTTCAGTTGCCAAGTTGTAGGTACCTGCTTGCCGTCTTTTCGAAAAGCAATCAAAAGACATCGGCAAGAAATTACGCTTAAGTCTTTTTCTGTATCCTCTTAGTCTACTTAGTCACTAAAACGACATATTTTTCACAATGATCGGGGAAAAACAAGGTGACACTTGGAATGAATCGGCGAATTTTGAAATAGCAGCCTCATCTCGAAGCCTCCATCAGGGCCAATCAGCTGTTTCAGGCTTTGTGTTGATGTATCACGGAGACGTTTGCTGCGTAGTCTCTGCTGCTGCGCCATTCCCTATTTGTTTTCTTTGTGAGAATCCTCGCAGTTATTGAGGTTTGAATTCAGGGAAGGTGTGAAACAAAGAACCAAGAATGTCTTATGCATATCTTTTCAAGTATATTATCATAGGCGACACAGGTAAGAGTTAATCGTTTTGTTCGTGAATGCGCCGCTTATGTCTACTGGTCCGTGGATGCCAATGGCCATTTTGTTGCATATGGTGCTCTGTTTTCATCATGAGGGGCTGTCTACTGAATCCAACTTACTTAAAATGCAATATTCCTAGTTAACACAATGGATGAGAATTGGTCATTTTCTTTTGCATGGATTCAGCATTGAGTTATAACGTAGTCTCGGAAGGGTGGTGTCCCCATTTACAAGTGGCTCTTGTTCATATTGCACCCATTTTCTCAATGATTTGGCTGCTATAAGCATCAAGGTGTAATTTATCCCTAAAACAATGTGTTCTGGTTGCGTCATTAGCTCAGCGGTTCAAGGTTGTAGGTACCTAGGTGTCCTACACTGGTAGGGTGTTTTTGTTTGTTTTGGCTGGTATTTACTGCCTCCAGTACTCTGACCATAGTTACATATATGTCTAATAATTTAACAATTTGTACATAATTTGCAACCAACAGGTGCTATTTAAAAAAAAAATCACATGGTGCTATTGAATATTTATGTCTGTAGGTCCCTAATGAATGTACAATGCCTATACCTACAATAGAAGCTATCTATACCCTCTTTGCGTTGAGGGCTCTTAAATCTCACAAAAAACTATTGATGTATTTTTCCATAATTTGTTTTGTTTTACATCACAATGGATTGCATTTGTACCCCCCCCCCCCCATGCAGCGACCTGTGTTGCAAATTTCTGCAAATCATTACAAAATAATTTCCTAAGTAATTAATGTCAATTACCAATTAACCTTCGCCCTGGTGGGGGGGGGGGCCATTTTGGCCCCCCCCCTGTGGTTTTTCAGCGATAACTCAGAAACCACTTGAGTTAGCGCCCTGAAACTTTGTATAGCTGTTTATTCAACATTTTTACATCATGTCCTTTTTTGGGGGGTTCGGGTCAGGTCAGGTCAGGTCACAAGGTCACCAAAACTGACACCACCTCTAAAAAAGTTCAAAGCTCTCTCAAAGGCACAGCTTTTATCCGATTGATGTAAAATTTACAGTACTTGAAGATGTCACCCAGCTCTACAAAATGGCTATCTCGGATTTTTTATAAATGTGACCTAAGGTCAGGTCAGGTCATCGCTGCTCCCCATTATAAGTCAATGGGAGAATCGAAAAGTAGTTGTTTTTCAGCTAAATCGGGCGTGATTGTTCCTATATTTCGTTATTGAAGTGTCTTGGGTCAGCAAATCACAGCCCATGTGAAACCATTTGCTTGTGACCTCGCTGAGGTCACGCTAGGTCATCTCCCTGGTCACCAGAGGTCACCAGCGGTTTTTCTGCACTTACTTGTTATTGAATAGAGATAGAGACTCCGTTCGACGTTTATCGTGTTTGTCTCGTCAATGCGGATCGAATGATATGCAGCATGACCTATTTCGGTAAGGTCATGACCTTGACCTGAGGTCAAATTTTCAAAATGACCTTTCGAGGTCAAACTATATATCATTCGACGCGTCTCGACGAGCCAAGCACGATGGTGCATGAATCGTTTCTCTATTTTCTCGTGAATGCATGCTATAGTTAAAAACATTTTCAACGAAATTTGCCAAGTTGACCTTGCATGACCTCTGTAGGCCAAACCGTTGAGCTGAGGTCAAATCTGACGAACTTTGGCGAAAGAGCTTGAAAAGAGCTATCGATTGCTTTTTTCCGCGGCTCTCTAGCTCTTCTAGTTTCCGAGCTACAGCGGAATATGTCCGGCAACACCGAAAACACTGAAATTTGACCTATGATGACCTCTAGCGACCTCAATATTGACCTTAGCGAAAAAATGACCGAAATACTTTCGAACGTACTTGTTATGGGCTTTCGTTTGCTTTTTTCCGCGTCTTCCTAGCCCTCTTCGTTTTCGAGTTAGACGGGGGGGGGTCATTTTGGCCCCCCCCCACCAGGGCGAAGGTGGCTCAGACCCACACCAGGGCGCGGGTTAAAATTAGTCACCTTAGTGTAAACTTTTCAATGATCCCCATTTGGTATTTAGTAAAAGATGAAGAAGGTGTACATACTATTGGAAAAGAGCTACAAGTTTCAATACTGAAGACTACCCTAGATCAAGGTGTTATCATCTTGTACTAGTATGTTAGTAAAAGCAATTAAGACTTGGGGAAAAATATGTCAAGTTTTAGTAAGGAAGTGAATAAAACTTATTTTTGATTGACTGCTGAAATCACTGCTGAAGCAGTCATTTGAAATGACTGCTGAAACAGTCATTTGAGCTGACTGCTAATTTTGACTGCTCTTTCATTCACTACTGTTTCTGTTTCACAGGTGTGGGCAAATCCTGCCTCCTATTGCAGTTCACAGACAAAAGATTTCAGCCTGTACACGACCTGACCATTGGTAAGCGTCTGCTGCTGCTAATGTTTACCTTGACCAATGGACCAATAGTCATTGGTCACTCATTTCAATTTGTTGAATCACAACTCAGCAAATGTAATATCTCTACAAGGGCACTTGGTAGCCAGCTGCATCATAATGAGCTGAATTGACAGCCCCAAAACTCCAACAACCCATGATATCGACGGTCTGTCCATGTGACTTAATCCAAGGCGTGGAAGCTGGTCTCACCATCCAACCATCCACGTTCCTTTCCGTTCCACACCGCTGACCGCCTCTCTGTGTGTCGCAGGCGTGGAGTTCGGCGCCCGCATGATTACCATCGATGGCAAACAAGTCAAACTGCAGATCTGGGACACGGTAAGGGCTCGGCACCGGATACGGGCTGCCTATTGATCCATATGGGCCGGGATGTCCGGTTATAACGGGCAGAACTATTGACTAACTACTGTAATAGCCAGCTAGTTAGTGGCTTTTCTGTTTTGGCAAGCGTGAACACGTTGGAGTTCCGGATTGACATATGCCTGCTGTTTTTTTTTTCGCCCTTATATCGCATATTCCCATGCTGAGCTGATTCCGTTTGAAGAAAATTACTTCCACGACTTCTGTCTGCTATATTCAGTTGACAATCTTCTTTTCTATACATCCAGTCGATCATCATCCACTTTTTTCCTGTTTGGCTGGAATGACCTTCCCATGCAATCGCTCACATTACACACATGCGCCATCTCATCGCCCCCCCCCCCCCCACCCGTCCGTCGGCCGGCCGGTGACCCCTCCCCCCGTGGCCCGCAGGCGGGTCAGGAGGCGTTCCGGTCCATCACGCGCTCCTACTACCGCGGCGCGGCCGGCGCGCTGCTCGTGTACGACATCACTAGGCGCGACACGTTCAACCACCTCACCACGTGGCTGGAGGACGCGCGGCAGCACTCCAACTCCAACATGGTCATCATGCTCATCGGCAACAAGAGGTGTGTCATGTGTGTGCGCCGACCGCGGCCGGCGGGCTTGGAGGGAGGGGAGGGACAGGACACGGAGAGATGGCGGTGGAGGGATTTCGCCAAAGCTAATTAGGGGGTTCCTCGTACTTTTTATCTTTGACGGTGGTCTCTGTAGACGATATATATTCCAGTACGCTACATCTTATTTTGCAAGCTTGCGAAGTGTCTGTATTGAAATTGGAGAATATTTTACGTTGCTGTTTCTTGCCTGCGGAGTACCCCACCATTATATCGAAGGTCAATGGCCTCTGTTGGCACGTTTACAATTGTTGTTTTTATGTGATGTTTGTTGTACAGATCTAAGCAGCGCTGTTGACCCGGCGCTCTACAGAAGATGCTCACCTGTGCGTGTCCCATCGGTGACCTGTGATCTCTCTCCATGGCGTAACCCATGACCCGTGGCTGCCCCTGGCCTGTGACCTGTGTGTGACCTGTCACTGTGACCCGTGACTGACCTCTGCCCTGTGTTCCGCCAGCGACCTGGAGTCGCGGAGAGACGTGAAGCGCGAGGAGGGCGAGGCGTTCGCGCGCGAGCACGGCCTCATCTTCATGGAGACGTCGGCCAAGACGGCGGCTAATGTGGAGGAGGCGTTCATCAACACGGCTAAGGAGATCTACGAGAAGATCCAGGAGGGGGTGTTCGATATCAATAACGAGGTACGGCTGGCGCGCGGGGAGGAGGGGAAGGGGGGAGAGGGATGTGATTGGGCTCGGGTATTACCGGAGATGGTTCGATGTCGAGGCCTAATGTTACAGACCAGTTTTCTAAGAGCATGATTAACGGTGGCTAAGTTTATTTAACCCTCGCCCGTATTGGTGTTTTTCCAGCCGCGAACGTATAAGGGGGGGGGGGGGGGTCCGTTGGACCCCCCCCTTGCCGTTTCGCCCCTGATCGAGCTAGCGTGTTGCCCGTGACGAGAGGAAGCCGATGATACCTAATTTTAAGGTCCTAGGTCATTGGTTGACCTTGCAGGTCAGGTCAATGACCCAAAAGTCGGGAAAATCGGAACCTGTTAGAACGTCGTAAAGTGTGGCTGCTACGGGGTTTTTCGGGGTGCTGATCACGACTATCATGTTAGTTTTGATCACAGATGATGTCTTCATGCATTTAGTCCAGGTCGGGTCAGGTCAGGTCAGGTCAACCAGTAGGGGTCCTGCCGGGTATTCCTAGTAGGTGTCAACCGCCTCTGACAGCTTCGTAACATGTTACGAAGGCACCAAAACTACTTCGTAAATGTTCAAATGGTTGCTAAATTCAAATTCAGCTGCAAAAACTGGCCTAGAAACATGTAAAACTCCAAAAAGTGAACCGAGGTCATCAAAGGTCAATGACCTGACCTGACCTTCAGGTGACCTTGACACCCACCCTAACGCATGGGGGCAACATCATATCACATGTTTGAACGCTTGAAACCACGAAAAGACTGCAAACGCGCGGCTAATGCGAGCCGACATACGTCGAATCGCGATTCCGGCCAAACATGGTCTCGAAAAGAAGGTCACAGGTCAAAGGTCATTGGGGTCAGGGTCATGCAATTTTCAGAGTAGGTGTAAAATTGATTACCGCGAGGGTACTGAAAGTTTCGTCGCGATCGGCCGCTTTTTACGCGAGTTATTCGCGAAAACCATGGGGGGGTCCGTTCGACCCCCCCCCCCCCCCTATACGGGCGAGGGTTAAGGACGCGTCGTCATTATCATTTGCTTGAGAAAACTCATTTCGAGCGTTCCGACTTGGCACGGTCTAAAAACAGCTCTGAAGGTGCTGCGTCTTAAATCTTAATGCCTCGTTTTTGCGTTATTGCGTGGCGTTGTTTCTACTGCGCTGTGGTGCCAGTCGCCGTCATCGTCTGGTTCACGATGTTTATTCAAACTCGGCTGTCTCTGCAAAACGAGCGCGCTTTCGGGGTTATTTGTCGATGAAAGCAGCTCAAGCGTCCAAGGGTTACCAAGCTGACCTGTTGCTAGCCACCCTTCGTTTAACTCGTCCCTAGCTACCCTGCTTTTAGCCTGTCCCTAGCTGACCCGCCCCAGCCATTTTATCTAGCCCGACCCCAGCCCCACTTCGTCTAACCATATTCTTATTCTTTTTTTTCGCAGGCGAACGGCATCAAGCTGGGCCCGCAGCACTCTCCGGCGGCGGCCGGCGGTATGGCGGCCGGAGGTCTGGGTGGCTCGCAGGGCGGCGGATGCTGCTAGGTCGGTCACCTGCCCCCCCCCCCCCCGCGCCGCGCACACCGCCCGCCGCCGGCACTGTCCGGTGTACATATTTGTGTTTGAGTAACAGCTATACACCGCAGTCGTTTATGTTTGCACGCGGCAATTATTGTTAGTCGTAATTAATCGTCGCGTGAGTCTGCCGGGCGGTCTGAGGCGCCCGCTCCGGTGGGTTGCCCTGCCGCCCCCGCCCCCGCCGCCGGCCGCCTCTCGGGCTACTTGCAATCAGTATCGGGTCAGCGGCGTGTCGGCGGTGACGACATTCCAGCGGGGGTGTCGTATCGTGTGAGCGTTAGCTGTGATTAGTTGCGGGCACGGCGCGCCGGCCAGCGCGCTGCCCTCCCGGCCGTGTGCTCTGTTTGTGTGCGTGGGTGTTGTTATTGGAAGAGTCAACGGGCGTGAAGTCTTACTATAAATTATATCCCGTGTGAATGCTTTGCGCCTCCTATTTGTGTGTGAATGTGTGTGCGTGTCTTTCATTTGGGGCATCGCCTTTCGACCCGTACCTCCGTGCTTTTTCAACGTCCCCTTTTCCACCGTCGGTAACTACCCCGGCTGCCGCTGCTGCGCGGTGGCGCCATCATCGCGCGCGCGTCTGCGTCTGGTCTGTCTATGAGGAGAATTGGTTGTTCAATATAAAATAAAGTATATGATTAACCAGTTTGATCAGTGATATAACCAACACCGGAGCTTCACGTAGCATGCTTACTGACCACCAAAGCCGTGAACAATTTAACATGATCTTTATTGTGAACAATTCTACATTGATCGGCCTATTGAGTTACCTGGCCTGAGCATGATCGATTGCTGACCTGGTCATCAGCAAGATCGAGGCCAACGGAATTGCAAGTTGTATGACATTCCCTGGACTCGAACCCTGGTCGAATGCTAAGAATCGAACCATACTGATCGGAAGATGTAAGGAACTGCGTAAAGTCCCTCCTCCCCAGTCAACAAAATTTTGGAAAATAGCCAAGTCGAGCGCTACGAAAGAAGAGCTTCGTGGTTGCTCTTGCTTTTCAGCTACACCCACACACAATGGCTTAGGAAAACAACTGTCGCCATTTCATCTAATGCACGTGCGTGAGAATGTTTTGTCTTGGTTTTGTCTTTTGTCCATTTTTCCAGATCTCAAACATCTGGGAGACTATAATAAGAGTTCTATCGGCTATAGTATATACGGCCTGAGTTATATAGCCTTGGAGGCTATAAAAGTGCCGTTCCAGATTACGAAGGTCAATCCAAGTTCGTATATTATGAATCTATTATATCGGTCAACGAAATAAGAGGTGTGCTTAATTGATGGTTGATTACTTGACCGTGTTATATCCAGACGTCTCATTGTCAGCTATCTAAAAATATTGTTTGCCATGCTGCACTATGAACCCTGAGACCGCCACCATTGTCCTAGCCGTTTAAAAATTCAAGTCTTATCAGTGCTAGAATTTCGTAAGTTATGTCTTCATACAGCACATATACAGGGGGAGCATCAAATTTTGATCGAAGTGGTCGCTTCGAAAGAGAAAGGTCGGAATATCCCAATACAGCAAAGGAAGAACAAAACAGAAGTGGAAAGCATGCGGTAAAAAAGCAGCGTTCAAAGCAAGACACATGGAAGGGCATATTTGTGGTGACTCAATTTTGGGTCATTTGCTTCGCATCAGTTGCATTCTTAGCGGTAGCCACCGCAAGCTTAGCAAAACTTTCTGACCGCCAGATACTTGAAACCAAAGACAGAGTGCCCCAACTTCATACGTGGTTCAAAGTTGCGATATGCTTCCGGCCATTCATGACCGATACATATTTAAAAACTTTGTTTGAGGCGAAATTCAACAAAAACTTTGAAGAACACATCAAAAGCCTGAATATCTCAGATGAAGAGAAGAATCCATTCTTTGAGGATTTCTACTTAGACAACACATTGGAGCCGAAACTCTATCAAAGCTACTTCCGCCACGTACATCCATGGAAAGATGTGTCACCCAATGTTTTATGGGAAGCTCAAAAGTACATCCTTCAAGTAGCCTTTGCGGAATTCCTCATCGATGGCATCCCTATGGGAAAACCTAAACTGGATGTCAATGTAGGCATGACCGAAAACGACATGAAAATATATGCCTGGCTACCATCCCCACAAAAGACAAATGCGACAGGCGACCAGCCACCCCTGGTCGGTGAGCTTATATTGAGTCCAATCTATCTGGGATGTGCCATTTTTACACTGAATAAGGAAATGGCAAAAAAGCAAGTGTTTTTCAGCGTGAAATTTAGACCAGCGTTTTCGATGGTAACCACAGGGAAGGCTGTCGACTTAGGGCATGTGATTGTTTCCCGATACAAGGCCGCAGACGTATTTGTGCTCAATAAAGACGAACCATTCACAGAAATTTCAACTATCAAGCAAAATGCTAAATTTAGTGTTGATGCCTTTTCGCGTGAACGCCTTCTGGTAAAGAAATCAATGTTTATAAGACAAAGGAGCAAGAAAAGAAATTGCGAAGTAAGCGAGACCAACTCTGAAATGGCATGCCGCAAGCATTGCGTCTACAAGGGACTGTTGGATGAAATCAACTGTACCCTCCCGTGGATGGAGCGGTTCCGAGAAGAGCCCCAACTGTTGGCACAGTTTGCGAGTCTGCCGAAGTGCAGTGATTTGGACCCAACTATGATGCTTGAAGCAAGCACGGCTCAAGAAGCATTTATGAGCAACATTAAAATCAGGCAAAAACTAAAAGTTCAAAGCTGTCTGCAAAACTGCTTGGAGTCGTGCCACTCCTCAAGGGTACGTACTATAATTATACTGTAATGTCCGTCGAAATTACTCATGTTCAGTCCAGATTCGCCCCAGATGGTATGACGTTCAATGGGCTGCCGAACGATGTGTTTTCTTTTGTGCCTATCCGTATATTCGAAATCTGCTGTGCAAGCTTTGTACATGATTCACCAATGACCTCAGGCCGTGCGGTGATATTTATAGGTAAAACGGATAATGGGGCATGTCTTTCAGATCCGGACGAGTTTTGTGCCGTTTTCAGCGTTCTAGCTCAACTGGTTTGGTCACAATCTTTCGCGCAGATTTGAGGCTCCTAACCTTTGTTGACCTCTCTGGGTCAAACAGTGGGGAGAGCCCACAAATAGTTACGGCAGGCGGCGACTAATTTATATACCTTAACGCTACATGTGACCGTACAACAGCCTTACTTAAAGGGACCCTCCCACCTTAACATTAGATTTGAGTTGAGATAGCCAAAATGGGGTCCCTGGCTCACAATTACCGGTTTCGGCACTCACAACATCGAGAAATGCCTTAAATCGGAAATATTGAATTTCAAAATTGCAGCATTTTGATTCAGAGGGGCTAATGCTTAGGAATACCCCTCTGAATGTGTGACGTCAGCGCAGATATCTAACGATTTTTAAATGTTTGACTAAAACGTTTTGGAGCACGCGGTGGTACATGCTATTTGCGCGCAACATCTGCCGCCAACGCCGCACTTCTAAAATAAAGTCGCTAGAAACAGCGGAGATCCCAAAAAAGTAAATAAAAGTAAAAGTCTAATATCTTGAAAACCGGTGAATATTTTTCGATGAAATTTGGTAGATATTCGTTTTCGCTCTTTCTGAACCGAGCGACATCACTTTCATGCCAATCCATAAACTTTTTTGAAGGTGGGAGGGTCCCTTTAACGGTAGTATTGGCAGGCATTCTTAGCTCAGTCGGCGGAGAGGGGATGGACACGGGGCGCGTGCTCACACCGCCGGTCGGGGGGCGCTGTTCCAGGTACGCATCCTCTCCCTGGGCAGCAAGTCGATCGGCACCAACTACGGCATCTCGCTGACCATCTCGCCGATCGTGGACGTGGTGAAGGAGCACTTCAACTACAACTTCACCAACATGGTGTCGGAGCTGTGCGCCTCCGTCAGCTTCCTGCTCGGACTGTCCGCCATAGCCATCTACGACTGGCTGGTGGCGTTCGGCGTGTGGCTGGCCGTCCGGCTGGGACTGAGGAAACCCGACGAGGCGGAGGCGGAGGGCGCCAAGGAGGACGCGACGGTTGCCGAGACGACGGCCGAGCAGGGCGCCGACCCGGCCGCCGCCGCCGCGGGCCCGGCCGCACAGACGACAGAGACCGGCGACAGCGCGGATGGCGTCCAAAAGCGCCGCGTCAGTGTGCAGCTGCCCGGCGAGACGACAGGAAACGCAGCAGGTTCTGCTGTTTGAATGTGTGGCGTGTGAGTGGGTGACAGGGAAGGTTTGGTGACCTCCCGCTGTTCGTTCGTCGGGTGTGGTTCACTTTATCGGAGCAGTGTTGAGAAAGGGAACGTTTTAAACGGACGTGCGAATTGTATATGTACAATGTTGGCATTAGCGTTGCTGTTTGTGGTATGAATGGAGCGTGGGTTTTTGTTCCAGTGATCGTCGGCTCTTGTTCTATAGAGTGTTGCTTTGTGTGTCTCTGATCCATTCGTTTCTACAATTGCTAGGTGGTATAGGACCGAAGACGTGTCATTTCTGTTTGAATTTGACGGTATGCCAATAAAAGTTGGTGTATGTTTTGCGACTGCTTTGCAATCCTTCGCCACTGGTCATATTTCAATCTTCGATCAACGATCATGCTGTCTGAAATTGTGACATTTATCCGTACCTAATAATCACCCAACACGCTGGCTAGGTTCCATTGCATTTCAACATTCGGTCACTCTGCCAGTTTGCTGTGCTCCATTTTACGTGAAGGCAAGGCCATATATGGGCGTGAACCTGAACGTGAAGCTAACGTGTCGATAAAAAGGCCCATCTCGAGAATACTTGGGAAAAGCTTCTCGCGTCTGAGGCAGCCGCCCGCCTCCAGTCACCCCCTATTCTGATCGAGGTAGCGCGGCACAGTCTAACTTCAGGCGTTTGTTACTAGGGACATCTAGCGGCGCGACGGTAAGCACAAGCTTTGGTGCGTCTCTTAGGTGGCTGAAGGAGCCTTCGGCGGTCACACCCGCTGGCTCGTGCGTTTGCGTTATTAGGAAAGCAAGGAAAATGAGAGAAAAGAACTACTAAACAATTATATAAGATACGACACTAAAGATAACATCAACACCCAATCCCCATCGATCTCGCATCGCCATAAAATCCCGCAGATCCCTTCAGCCATCTTCAGCTATGTAACTATTAGTTTTGGATTTAGTCGCTAGGTGGCACTATCCATCACTATTCTCCACTGCGCTGATGACACTGAAGGCTGAGTCAGGTTGGTCAGGGCTGAGGGAGATGTGTCTTGTTTGTAGATTGCAGGTACTCGAAGATGTGTATCGGAGGAAGCAGAATTTGGAAAACGCTGAATGATAATTGTTTCTGGTGGAAGATCCTAGGAGTAGCCGAGGCTGGGAGTGGGAAATGACCGAGGGCGTAGGGCCAAATAGGGCAAGTTAGCATTCAGAGGGCTACGAACGGTACGCCCCGGAATCACGAGAGATGCGACAGGAGGTCGGAGCTCGTCATTATCTCACGCTTACATTCACCATGATGGGCGCAAAACAACCAGATTGTAGCGCCTGGCTATGAGTTGATGTATTGAATACAAAGACACGTTCCAACTGAGAGTCTCAAAAGCACGGAATGCGATGAGGTCGCGACGATAACCGAGTTTTGTAAAAAAAAAAATCGCTTTGATTGGTGTCGTGACTAATGCGTGTAGCACCGTTCAGTGATGAGAGGGCCAATGCAACACGTAGGTACCTACCTATTTGCCACGCAAAACTTTATCCAGCTTAGGTGCTACTGTTGGGATTCGAAATGCTCATCATGGGTTATTTGCATGTATTCTGATGAGGAAACTTGCCATTTTTCTCTGTGCACCTATAATTTGCATTGTTTCGATAACCGCTGCCTGATGGCCGTCACATCTATATTTGCTGTTGAGCCAGCGCCGCTCAGTGCCGACCACCGTGCGCCGGCTCCGTGTGCCCGGCTCCCGTACCGTCCGGCGCACAGCCCCGCTCGGCGCCCCGGCCTGAACCTCTCCCCGCGCGGCCCCCTGCTCACATGTACTCGCTGTCGTCAAAGAAGTAGCACATCTGGAAGGTGGAGCCGCGCGCGGCGGTGAAGTAGGCCGGGTAGTTGTAGATGAGCGCCGCCTGCTCGGTCGCCTCGCTGGGGAACACGGCCTCGCTGCGGCGCGCCTCAGCCACCAGGAAGTTGGCCAGGTACTGGGAGGCCTCCACGGCGTCGGCCCAGTGCGGCACCTGGTCCACCCGCTCCAGCGTGGACCACTCGAAGGCGGCCTTCTCCGGGTGGAACTGGACGCCGTAGATGGGCAGCTGGCGGTGCTCCACGATCGAGACGTACGGCACGCCCTGGCGGTCGGTGTTGGTGGCCAGCGTGCGGAACTCCTCCGCCAGCCGCGAGAAGCTCTCCGGGGAGACGCAGTTCGAGTGGAACATGACCACGTTCGGCTCGACCGTGAACAGCGCCAGCTGCTCGGCGGTGGCGTTGGCGAACAGCCTGCTCTCGAGCAGCGCCGGCTCGGGGCTCACGGCCACCAGCTGGTTCTCGGCGTCACAGGCCTCGATCACCTCCGCGCCGCCGGCCAGGAACGCCAGCTCCTCGTGGCCCTGGCACGTGCCCCAGATGGGGAAGTGCACCTCCGGGTGCGCGTGCGCCAGGTCCCAGAACGCCCGCGAGGCGGCGCCGAAGCCCTCAGAGTCCAGCTGGCTATTGCCTCCGGGCAGCAGCAGGCCGTTGAGTTGATAAAACATGTCCTCGTAGTACTTCTGCGAGCGGTGGATGAAGACGGGCGCGGCGCGCGCGCCGGCCGACTCCACGAACTGTACGTAGGACGCCTGCACGTAGCTGGTGTAGTTGAGCTCCGGGAACAGGTCGTCGATGTCGGGAGTCGTCTCCTGCGCCAGGATGCCGATGATAGGCCGGTCGTTGGCCGAGACGGACAGCGCGGCCGCGGAGAGCACCAACAGCAGTGAGGGAGACATAGCTGTGTGTTTTCCTGGTCGACGGGTAGGTACGGAGGGGATCGGCAGCCGGTGCGGTAGAGACGGACGGAGGTCACGGAGAGCGGGGCAGACAGAGGAGGAGCGGTACCAGCCACGCGAGCGGTCAGCGCGCGCGGCACGGCGGATCGGCTAGAAGTGCCACTGCCACGGTAAGGGTACCCTGCTCGTGCCCTCGTACGCCGCCGTGGGAACGTCTCCAGACGCGCCGGAACGGCCCGATAGCGGCGCGGCCTACAGCTCCGAACAGCGCGCAGTCATCACAGCTTTGTGTCGGCCAACTTCAAGGACGGCCTCTGACACTGGAACACTTGTGGACGCGGTCACACGGGATCGGAGGAGGTGTCGAAAAGCTAGCTCTTCATTGTGCTTTGTATGCGCTTCGTTCCGGTTCGTTTTTGCACCAACTCATTTTATAGACGTGTTATAGGACCTATCTTCCCATTATCGATTGCCTTTCGAGGCCGATGACGTCAGCAGACAATACAGCTCGGTGAATTCGGTGCTGACTTGTTGATTTTGTTTATAGCACTTATCGTTCGTTTTTATCGCATCTGTAACTTCTGACACGAACAAGGCTTTAAAATTTGAGCCATCAACTTAAAGATTCGCTTTGCAATTCTTACAGTGTCCCTCAGCCGTAACTGAGGCCAAGAACACGCTAAAACAAGGCGCTGCGTTTCACAAATGGTGTATTACATACGTCATCTAGCGGTCCAGTCCTTTGCTGCTCATTCATTTTTCGGTTCATTTTATTGCTTGATTCACTTGCAGAGATGATTTCCCATACCTCTATGACAGTTGGCATAAAGCCCTTGTTCTTGAAAAATGAAGAAAGGTATAGGCATGTTTATGAGAAGGCATTGCTTTGTTGGTAAATGAACTAAAATATTTAGCAAAAGAGAAGGTAGAACGGTTCCCATAAATCTTAAAAATGACAATTGTTAATTTCGAAAGAACGCTTTCCACAAATCCAGTATCAATCCAGTCAGATCAGCCCAGTATTACAAACAAGGCCGTATAAGAAAGCACGATCGATAAAATAATACAAATTACATGCACACCACATTCAGATCCTGGAAATCAGGCATCAGTCGGTCCAGTGCAGTGTACGAAATACTACTCACCGACTCAAAGTAGGTAATACGTTATACGTTCAAAGCGAAACATGCAGGGCAAAGTCATTTTGTTATCCTATTTAGTGTTAAACATAAACAGGCTTAAACCGCTGTAATAAAAACAAAACCCGTTTAAGCTTATTCTGACAGCTTACGTAATTTTTGCACCTGAAATTGGACATGTTGCATGCGCAATGCGCATGTAGGGATATACGTTTACGGAGCCCACGGACGGAAGTTTCACACTAAATCCACCTTGCAGCTATGTATCCGGGTGGTCCTTTTAGCCAGGGGCGTGGGTTCCGGCTGAGTCCAACACACCAACTCTCGAAACCCGTCTGAGCGAACTGCTGAGCTTCTCAGAATGCGGAGTTTCAGGGCAGAAACACAGAGTTCGCTGTAGTCGCTGACACGAGTTTATGGACAAGCTGAGTTGGTTCGAGCTGCTCGATGGGTTGCCCCCTCCGGTTGCCGAGTTTTTGATGTTTGAAGCATGAGGATAGAAATTGGCGAATGCTTCCCAGAAGTCAGACGATTTTAGATTGAATCTTTATGAGGTAATATAGAACACGTATTATTTTTTCTCCTTTATCATGGTTGCAGATGCATTATCGTAAATTTTATGTTTACGTATTTATTTTCAATAATCCGAAATAAAAGATAAAAGTTACAAAAAATGCTGGCATATTACTAGGGATTGATATTTTATAATGAAGCGAAAGAGGCTTTTTTACAGATGCGTAAAATTTCTAACAATGACTGATGGGCCTCATTCCAGCCGGGCTCCGCGCGATGACCGATGACCGTCTCGGTCGGCGGGGGTTACGAGACTGCGGCCGCAGACGGCGGCGCGGGCCGCCGCCAGCCCTGTACCATATAAGGCAACGCCGTGACGCCGCCGCCGCCGTAGTGAGGTGACGTAGCCGTCCGGCGCTGATTGGTCGGTCCGCCGGCCGTGTGTGACGTCACCGGCGGTCGATTGGCGGCCGGCGGCGGTGCACGTGAGCCCCGCTCGGCCGGCGCCGGACCGCATTCGGGCTGTTGTGGTCGTGGAGTGTGGAGCTGACGGAGCCCCGGTGCGGAGTCGGGCGGCGTGGCGTGCCTTCTGCTCGGGACCTGCTGTAGCGGCGCCGGGTGGCGACCGTCGAGTGTGCTGACCCGTCGTGACCCACGGTGACCTTTGGTGACCTGCCGTGGCCGTGAGCGGTGCTCTGTGTGCGGCTGGTGCCGGCCCCGGCCGGGGGATGTCCGCCGCTGTCTGAGCGTGCAGTGCCGCCGTGCGGGATGTTGCGAGTTTGAGGCGTGTGACCCGACCTCGGTCCGCCCCGACCCGGTCCGTGAGCGTGCAGTGTCAGTGAGCGCGAGACTCACCCGGAGCAGCAGCCATGGATGTGTACCCGAGCGGCAACATCTTCCAGGAGCTGAAGCTGGTGCTGGACAAGGGCTGCTTCCTCTCGTCGTGCTCGCTGGAAGAGCGCTGGCAACAGGTGGGTCACGCACACAGCCGGCCGGCTCCGAGCCGTGACCCCGCCGGGCCTGCAGGCTGCGGCGCGCGGCACGGTGGGGGGCAGGTCCCGGAGATGACGATCGTCGATCCTGCCACTAACATTGCATGCAAGTTGTTCTCTAAGTCTTCAAAACAGTATCTTAAGAGTAACTGTTCTCAATTCTAGAAAAATGATACCTACATTGTGGTTTATGAAATTAACAATTTTTCATTCATTTCTTTCCGTTACCAAGACCTCGGTGACTTACATTGGGCTCGCTCACAAGAAACGTCCAGCTTGACTGAAGTCCCGATAGATCGTATTTACATGCGTCCGGTCAACTTTGACTCCTGACAAGTCCAGTGCGGCCTGTCTGAGATTAGATGCATTCTCCGAATTCAGCCCAAATACCGGAAATAGGCCCCGCTTGGCACTGACATTCGACAAATGGCGTTAGGCCCCCGTTGCCCGCGCCACTATCACCAAGCGTTCGCCTCAGTTGGCTGTCAGCGGCCGAAACCACTCGCGTCGGCTCGTTTGAGACCGAAAATGGAGAAACTGTTTTCTCAGTGTGTGCGGATTGTTCGTTCGGTCTCGTCTGCCACCGTTGAGCCCAGTGTTTCGGACATTTGACGAAAGAAGTTCATAGTCTGTCGATAGCTAGATGCCTGTCGAGTTGCAGAGCAGCCGAAGCATGACGCAGACCGGGTGTGTATGTGTGTGTGTGGGGGGGGGGGGGGGTGCGTGTGTGTGTGTGTGTGTGTGCGTGTGTGTTAAGCGCAAAGTGGCCGAGGCGTCGGCAGCGGACCAGGTGTGTAGTGTAGACAGAGTGGCCGAGGCGTCGGCAGCGGACCAGGTGTGTAGTGTAGACAGAGTAGCCGAGGCGTCGGCAGCGGACCAGGTGTGTAGTGTAGACAGAGTGGTCGAGGCGTCGGCGCCGGACCGGATGTATGCGTATGTCGATTTGCAGAAATACGGAGGCGGCCACTTAGAAAATACTTTGAGACCTTTTTACAAAGAGACTCCTTGAGTGCTAAACCGAGCCTCCAAGGTGACTGGCTGAGATGTGTTTCTGCGGCAGCGTATGTCCATCAGGTTGCGTTCGGAAGCGCTTCTCGAAGCGTGGTCTGTTTTGACAAGGGGCATTATCCCATCTAACCAACCCCGCCACGTTGCCTCGTCAACAAGTGCTGCTTTATCTCGCTATTGAAGCGGCTCCCAGGCAGGTTTCGTGTCAGGTTTCGTGGCAAGATGTTATATGCGATGACAATAGCGTGTCTGAACTACGCCTGCCAGACTCCGATCGAATCGCCGGCGTGACTAAATGGTCTGCGTTCCGTGTTGTACGGTACGGCGGTGAACCTCCACGAGTGACCAGGTCGCCGGCGATCGACTCAGGCTCTGATGTCACTAAAATGCGCTTTAGTAAGCTAAGTGCCTACCGTGTTGCAGAGGGCCGAGGTGACGGCGGCGCACCTGGCGCCTGTAAGTTGCAGAGTAGCCGAGGCGTCGGCGGCGGGCCTGATGCGTGTGCATGGGTTGCAGATTAGCCGAAGCGCCGGTGGCGGACCCGATGTGTGCAGGGGTTACAGTGCAGCCCAGGCGTCGGCGGCGGGGCCGATGTATGTGCATGAGTTGCGGAGTAGCTGAGGCGTCGGCGGCGGTCCTGATGTACTTACGTGCAAGGGTTGTAGCGTAGCCGAGGCGTCAGTGGCGGACCTGATGCGTGTGCGTGAGTTGCAGGGTAGCCGAAGCGTCGGCGGCGGACCTGATGTATGTGCCGTTGCAGAGTAACCGAGGCGTCGGGGGCGGACCTGATGCATGTGTGTGATTTGCAAGAGTAGCCGAGGCTTCGGCGGCGGACCTCCTGTACGTGCGAACATGGGTGGAGAATTGTTTTCACAGTTGGTATGGCGCCAGTTGCTCGAAACAATACTATCGTGTTTTATTCTTATCAAACTGAAATCCTTAAATTTCGTAGCTTTTACCCTGAAAAGTTGGTATGGCATTGCCATACCATCTTTTAAGTTGGTGTGGCGCGTGCCATGCCTGCCATACCATATTCTCGACCCATGCCGGTGCAGATTCCACGGGGTGGCTGAGGCTATACGACGGCGGGCCTGATGTGTGTGCATGAGTAGCGGAGGAGCCGAGGCGTCGGCGGCGGACCTGATGCATGTGTGTGAGTTGCAGAGTAGCCGAGGCGTCGGCGGCGGACCTGATGTATGTGCGTGATTTGCGGAGTGGCCGGGGCGTTGTCGGCGAACCTGATGTGTGTGCGTGGGTTGCAGAGTAGCCGAGGCGTCGGTGGCGGACCTGATGTATGTGCAGTGCAGTGTATTGATGTCAACTACGGAAAAACGGAATACCGATACCAAACCAAGTACCAGCCTATGGTTCATTATACCATCAAAATACCGAACACATTAACTAGGAATCAAATACCAAGTACCGAGTTGGTATCAGTATGGTATCGGTATACCGAAAAGTTGTATCCGAGGACATCTCTAGTGCAGAGTAGCCGAGGCGTCGGCGGCGGACCTGATGCATGTGCGTGCCGAGGCGTCGGCGGCGGACCTGATGTATGTGCGGTGCAGAGTAGGACGTCGACTACGGAAAATCGGAATACCGATACCAAACCAAGTACCAACCTAGGGTGCATACCAACAAAATACCGAACACATTAGGAATCAATTAGCAAGTACCGAGTTGGTATCAGTATGGTATCGGTATACCGAAAAGTTGTATCCGAGGACATCTCTACTGCAGAGTAGCCGAGGCGTCGGCGGCGGACCTGATGCATGTGCGTGCCGAGGCGTCGGCGGCGGACCTGATGTATGTGCGGTGCCGAGTAGGACGTCGACTACGGAAAATCGGAATACCGATACCAAACCAAGTACCAACCTAGGGTGCATTATACCAACAAAATACCGAACACATTAGGAATCAAATACCAAGTACCGAGTTGGTATCACTATGGTATCGGTATACCGAAATTTGTATCCGAGGACATCTCTACAGCAGAGTAGCCGAGGCGTCGGCGGCGGACCTGATGCGTGTGGGTGCCGAGGCGTCGGCGGCGGACCTGATGTATGTGCGGTGCAGAGTAGGACGTCGACTACGGAAAATCGGAATACCGATACCAAACCAAGTACCAACCTAAGGTGCATTATACCAACAAAATACCGAACACATTAGGAATCAATTAGCAAGTACCGAGTTGGTACCAGTATGGTATCGGTATACCGAAAGTTATATCCGAGGACATCTCTACTGCAGAGTTGCCGAGGCGTCGGCGGCGGACCTGATGCATGTGCGTGCCGAGGCGTCGGCGGCGGACCTGATGCATGTGCGTGCCGAGGCGTCGGCGGCGGACCTGATGTATGTGCGTGCCGAGGCGTCGGCGGCGGACCTGATGCATGTGCATGAGTATGTATGTGCGTGAGTTGCAGAGTAGCCGAGGCGTCGGCAGCGGGCCTGATGTATGTGCAGTGCGGAGTAGCCGGGGCGTCGGACGCATTGCAGTTGCAGAGTAGCCGAGGGGTCGGCGGCGGACCTGATGTGTGTGCATGAGTTGTAGGGTGGCCGGAACCAGGTGTTTTGTGTGTATCGCGTCGCAGGTTGGGGTGCCGCGTTGCACGACCCTTCAAAGCGTGCCTACCAGGCTCCCCGGTTTCCTTTACGATTGCGTGTGCGCTTAATATGCCTCTGAATAGATGCGCGTCAGTCGCCGGGGAAACCATCCTCATGGTGGCGCCGCGTCAGTCGCCGGGCAACCATCCTCGTGGTGTAGCCGCCAAGGAACCGCACTCCGCTGTACGTACCCCCGAGCCGTGCTCGATACGCCTCACCTGCCGTGCCGGCGTTAGTGTGCCTGACCATAGAATCCTTGTAGCCGTTGGTACTCCCCACAGCTTCCCTGGCTCCCTTCTCGCTCGCTCTCCGCTCCACTCGCCGGCGGCCATGTCGGCGTTAAGGAGTGCGTGATCGGATAATCCTCGTAGCCGTTGGCACTCCGCACGGATTCCTTAGCTCACTTCTCGCCCACTCTCTGCTCCGCTCGCCGTCCGTCGCAGTCGACGACTGCCGTTCGCGCCTCTCGGCTCTCCTGCCAGCGGCGCGCCCGTTCCTACACTCCCCTTCGCACCACCCCGGTCAGGGTCTGCCCCGCGTCTGTCGGCGGGGTGATTTATCTGTCTCCGACCCCCGTCTCCCTTTGCTCCGGTCACGTTCAGTGGCGCCCGGGCAGGGTCCTAACCTTCCATAGCCGCGTCGCCGCTATGAGTTGATTTCCGTCCGATTCCTTCGGGACCAGAATCCTTGAATTTGTTCGCCGAGATTTGATCTCGTCAAGCTGCCTCGATTCAGGTTTTATTCATTCATCCGCGCCGCATACCTTTGTCGATTGTTGCCGCTCTGTTCATTAGCACTTCTGCTGCAGTGTGCTCGAAAAGAAACCCGAAACAGGGCTCCGGAACGTGTTCAGGCACCTTGAAACGTGAAACACCTTCGATCGACTCGGGAATCGATTCCAGTCGGTTCCGTTAGCGATCTTATGCAGGGCGGCTCTCCACTTGTCGAACGCGGAGTCATGTGACCATCGATATGCATTGATAGCCAATCGAGCTATGCACGTGTGGTAATAACAACGATATAAAAACGTGGACTTTGTCACGTGCCGCTACATAGTTCAACAAGCTCCCTCATATCGGTGTTTGATCGGTGTTGAGCAATGCGCTGAACTCGATGCTCGTCAGCTGTTTTTCGAGCGGATCCCGTAGCTGATGACTACCTTGTTTGACTCCTCGACCAACTCTGAGAAGTATAGGTACACCTAATCTCATTGACCTCAGCACACGTTGACAGTTTCCAGCGTGAGACGTCACAGCGCTCACGAGTGCCCGGGTGACAACTCACGGTTTGCCCGAGATAACGGTCCTCACCACTCCGGTTGGACGTGACGTGCGTCAGTTCCGCGAACTCCGAGACCTTCGCCGCTCTCCGAAACGCGTCCGGCTCCTCCGGCCGTCCACTATGAGCTGATCTATTGTGTTCGGTTCCGTGCCTCCGAGCGGGCACCACACCGTCGACTCACGCCGAGTCACGGCTCTGAGTCACCGTCTGTGGACCGGGCCGTGACCCTGTCGTACACAGATGGAGCGATGGCGCTCCGTCTGAATTACGGGACCCGGCCGGCCACCCGGTGGCGCAGAGAACGGGACCTTGGTGCAGGCGCGGGTTGCTGAGCCGCGCTGCGGGAGCGGGTCCCTCTGAGTCACCCCCGGCTGTGCACCATGCGCTGTGCACTGTTTGTGGTGTGCACACAGTGCACTGTGCACGAGGTGGCGCCGTGTCGCTACTGCGACGAGTGCAAACACTCCGCACTAGGGTATAGCAAGGTTCGACGATAAGCAAAAAATAAAGATAAAATAAAATAAATTACATTGTAAATAAAATTTCATCGATGAAATGCATCATTTCAATCATAAACCAAAAACATCTTGCATGAAACGCAGCTCTAAAGTGGATTGAGCCGAATTCGGCCGCTTTCTGCCATTCCAACTTTTCTCCAAACTTCCTGTGGTGATGGCTCCTAACTCTGCGGGCGCTCTTCAAGGAGCTGTTCGCCTCGTGTCGGCTTCCGCTGCCAAGAGCTGGCGATCCACCGGCAGCGTTGATAAAAAACTGGTCCAAGTTGTTAGCGGGACGGTGCCCGAGTCGTTGGCCGGGGATTTGTTGTGGCCCTCGTGCTACACCCTTCACGGGAACTGGGGCATTTTTCACGAACGTAAAGCTGAGGCATCATGGGTAGCTGATAGAAGGGACAACATACCACAAAGCGGGCGAAGTTTGGTTGGTGCGGTAACAAATTTGGAGTCACCTCGAGGGGCCCGTTGGCTCAGCTGACGGTATCTACCAAACAATGCGGCCTTCCCCAGCGTGGACCAGAAAAATCGGACAGCGGCGTACGGTGGACTCAGCCCGCCCGTTCCCGTCATTGGCTTTCCTCAAGGCCCTGGCGCATTGTCCATCAGCACTTTCCACGGCGGACTGACCGGCCGGACCGCCGCGCCGCGCACCGTTCCAGTTTTCAAACGGAGCACGTGGTGGGGTTCCCGCCATTTTCGGCCGGATCGTCCGTTCCGGTCGGTGAGCGCGCGAAGGGTCCAACTGCGGACGTGGACGGCGCGTCGCGAGCCGGCCCTGAACTTCCATGAGCCAGAGGTCGTCAAATTTGTCGGCGGAACGGGCCGCTGCACTTCTGAGGTAGTTCGTCAGCGACGGTCCGGCATGGCTCGGATGACGGCGTCATCGACCGTGGAGAGACCGGATGGCGGCCGGTTTGAGGGCCTCTGACGGTGGGAAGTGGTTGCGCCGCCTGACCTTGGCGTCGCGGCGCGCGGGGAGGGAAAGTGTGGGGTGCCCGCCGGCGGACACGGCGGAGCGGAGCGGGCCGCTGCACCGCGGGGCACCGACCGGGCGCCTCGCACTGTCCACAGGAGAAGGACATAATGGGGGCACGGCTAGACAGCGGCGAGGGGTGATGGGCGCTTCCGTGGGCCAGACGGTGTTCATTGCTCACCGTGGTGCCGAAACGATCCAAAACAAAGTAATTCGCTCGCATGCAAAACAAACCAATTCTCATAATAAGTGGGGCGATTTGAACGGTGTCCGACACCCACCGAGTGTCAGCTTCACTCCAGTCCGAGTCAGAATCACACATCACCTCATCTAGCTCCGGTCGCCTGTTCATTGACCTCTCGCTCGACCTTCCCTCATCCCCATGGACATCCGGCATTCCTCGAACAGTCAACAAGTCGTCGGACATTCCCTCTGTGGGATGACGCTTCCGATCGCTAGATAGGAGACTGTCTGACCGCCCAACGGCCTCGCCGCACTATTTATCCTGTCACACAAGAAGCCCCTTCCCTCACACACGAACCCCTCCCTCCACTCACGCACTCTTCTCTTCCCTGACGCACATAAGGCACCTCTCCTTGGCGCACCTGAGAGACATCACCTGAGGCAGCTCCCTTCCCTGGGTATAAACAACACCAACGCGGACCGTCACCTTTAGATGCTATCTACCCGCCACCTCTCAGGGTCTGCTGACGTCTCCCCAGGGCCGTCCGTCACCTCCTGAAGGGCGTCCATCACCTCCCCGGCCCCCTCCGGGGTGGTCCGTACCCCGAGAGACGCGTGACGAACAGGATCAGCGGCGCGCAATTCGTATCCATCCAGCTGGAAGTCAACAAATCGCGCCAGACGAATGCCTGACGAGTAGCAGCACATTAATCTGCACGCTATAGCAAAACGAAAGGCGGATCTATAAGCCGTCTGTGAATCCCAGAGCTTCAGTACGAGTGGCACGCAGCCAGCAGCGCCCTTGGTTTGTGATACCTCATTCGACTTGCCCGGTCAACACCGCGCGTCATTTCTTGCGTTGGTATAAGCCGATTACATCGAGGATGCGACCGGAACGTTGCGAGCCAAGCGAGAAGACCGCTCTGTGTGCCGTGGGCTGGCCCACCTGCGAGGGATGTTTCTCTCATAGGTTTTCGGCTTAAGTCAGAGTCGCCCGGCCGGCGCTAGGAGTATTGTATATGTCCGGATTGGTGGATTGTCAAAGGAATGACCGAATGACTTGCCACTGATCGGGCGCCAATCCAGAGTCATTGTCGTTTGTCGTTTTGTCTTATGCAGCTGGCTCGGTCAGTTAGAAAGCTGGGACACTGGCAGCGTGTCGGCGCGGCTGGCGTATTATGTCAGTTCTCTGAGGATTCGGCGAGACGGTGGCGCGCGCCCGACCCCCGCCGCTGGCGTCGCAAAAAGCGCGCCAAAACACGCGTCTCCGGGGGCCGGAGTGACGGCTCAATGGGAGGGGGCGAGCAGCGGCGCGCCGGGCGCCGTTTTTGCCGCGGGCGCGGCAGGGCGTGCCGAGATGGCCGACCCAGATGAGCGCCGCGCCTGGGCGCAGGTCGTCCGAGGGCGGTGGACGGCGGGACAACTCCACCCTCCACCGGCCCACACCGGGTCGCTCCTCCGGGAGTGGTGTGGGAGGGCTCTCGGATGGCATTGAGCCCCCTCTGGCAGAGATAACGACTTTCCGTACCGCGGTTTACAGGGGGTTTTACGACTCATAACGAATATCAAACTACGGCTAATGATCGTGCTATGAATGACGAAAATACGATGATGAAATGCAAGGCCATAATGATAGGGCTCCTGCCTCCCATCGGCACATTTTATAAGTCCACTTTTAGTAGCAAGCGGTTGACGAATGGATTAGCTCCTACTTCACTTTTAGTAGGAAACGGTTGACGAATGCATGAACTCCCAACCGTCCATTGCAATATTTCATCAAGTTTTTTATCATGCTTAAAAATATGCTCCACGACTCGCGCGGAAGCCGGCATGACATGATCTGGTCTTTCAACATTGCGAAAACATTGTATCCCCGTTGCGGCGGCTGACGTGTTTCCCTGTTTCCGCCCGTTTCCGCCCGTTTCCGCGGCGCGCGGCTCGGCTGCCCCGCAGTGCGGTCTCCGGTCTACGCTGCCGCCCCCTCTCTGACGTCACTCTGCGGTCTGTGGTCCCCGGAAACAGCCGCTCAGCAGCAGAGCGGCCAGACGCTGCGGTCTCCGGCCGCCCCCGCCCCCGCCCGCTGCTCCGGAGCCGGGTGTGATGGAGAACGTGTCTCGTTCGGCCTCATGCAGTGCAGCCACACCGCCGCTATGTCACGGGCACGGCCGAACGTGTCAGACGATGCTGCCTGTGCCAGGGTTGCCACTGAACCTATAGGGGCAATCGATACAGACGCGCCGGGCCAGTCTGGACATTGTTTGTGGAGGCGCGCTGAAGTCTGGAGCGCCCCACCGCCACGCGTGACCGCCGAGGAACCGTCTGGCGAAGGAGGGGATCGCTGCGGACCCGCCTCACGCATCCGGCGAGGATTGGTGGCCGGTGGGGATCCCCTACTCGCCTTCCTTTGGACGCCGCCTTGTCGGGGGCTCACAGTGGCGGCCGAGGGGCGATTATAGGGGCTGTGTATTGTGTAAGTGGGGTGAAAATCGCTGCCGCCGAGACAGTGAGCCGCCGGCCGGCGGGGTTGGTGGCGGAGGTGGGGGAGGGGGCAGCTGTGGGTCGGCAGGTGGCGCCGGAAGGGTGACGCGCCACCTGCCGGACCCCACCGCCCCGCCGCGCTGCACGGTTGGTCAGTCGAGGGAATCGCGTCTCCTCGGGCAGCCCCGTGGTCTGTGGGGCCGACACTGCACCCCTCGGCTGACCGTTCCTGGACCGACCCCGAGGCGGCTTCACCGGCTCGGAAAGTCATTGTCGGATGCGCGTAACTCTCCCGCCCCGCCACAAACTCCGACTCGAGGATGTGTAGCTGACCGTCCCCAGACGTTGTCTCCCTCCCCGTACGCCGTGTCTCCCCTCCTTGGACGCCGTCTGCATTCGGAAATCAACGTCCGGACGACCGGCCGACAATCCAATAAGGCGCGGCGGGCACCCTCACTGGCGGACGCGTCACCTGAGAGTTGAACTTGCCGCCGCGCGGCGCGCACCTGACTTCAATAATTCAGCCGGCGTCGGCCGCAGACGGTAATTGGCGAGGGGAGAGGCCGGACCGGCCCGGGGAGCGCCGGACGGTGGCCGCGGACAGAGCGCCCGATAGTGGCCGCGGACAGTCCACGCCGGACCGTGTGCGGGCCGCCGAGCGACCCCAACCCGGCAGCGGCGGCGCGGCTATTTCAGACCGCGGGGCATTACGACGCGCGCGTATTTGGTCCGAGTGCGGCCGCGGGGAGCGCGCGGCGCCCCGCGCACGGCCCGCGGCTCTGATGGCTCCCCCGCCGGCGTGCGCCAATATTGGCACGGCCGGAGATAATTTCAAGCTGGAATTGACCGAGCGGTGTGGTTGCCGCCATTTCGGATATTACACCGGGCCAACGATGGCAAAAAACACGGCGCACTTCCCTTATTGGGACCGACTGTTTGTTTTGATTAGATAGGCTGGTCGGTGCCTATCGGACGTGCCTACGTGCCTACGTGCCGCTCGGACCCCTCGATGGCGGGACGTGAGAGGTGAGTCGGGCGGCGCGCGGCAAACTTTGAAGCGCTCGCCGCACCTTGGCACGTTTCCGGCTCGGCCGACGTTCGCCGAGTTTGTACGAACTTGTCGCTGTCGCGTGCGGCGGCGCCCCTCGTCGGCGCGCGCGGTCTCCGTCGATGGCGACAATCAGCCGGCCGACTGGGGAAGGGGACCGGCCGGGCGCGTGCTGTGAATAGGTGAGCGGTCCGTCCCTCCCTCACCCCGCTCCCCCTGCCCCCAGTCGGCTACTTAGAGAGGGTCGGAGAGCGCGCTCCGAGGGGTGGCCGCCCATCGGGAGCGGAGATACGAGCGGCACGTGCCGGCCGGCCGCCGGTGTCCGCTGTCTCCCCGGTGGACGGCGGACGGCGGGAGCGGCGGCGGGCCTTTTTACGGCACTGGGGGAGGAGTCGGGCCGTATCGGGTGACCGATCAGTCCCCACGCTGGCCCCGCGCCGCCCAAAACGGGCCCGTGTCGCGTGCCGACCCGTGTCATGTCACAAATCACCAGATATCGCCAGGTTGGAAGGTGTGATTTAGGACGGTAAAAGACGCTGCCGTTGTTGCTAGTACCTTTAGCGTCTCGGGTATTAAAAACGACATTATAGGCTGTCCCGAACGCTGTTGCGTTTAAGCTGGCATAGTAATTTACCAGTTTCTGTTTTATCCAAAGTCACGCATTATTATTTATAGCTTCGTAAACGCCTTAGCTTATTATACGCCAGCTCATTAAGCGGTGTCTTTTTTACTTACAACTGCGTTCAGGGGTTTAATTTGTTCGCTAATGCATCTATAATGCGGCACGATTTGAGCAATATCTGACCTTCACCGGATCTATTTATGCGTAACGAACTTATCCGCGGGTTGCGTGCACTGCAGCGGCGTGCAATTTGAATCATTTTGCAACGACGGCTCTGAGTGGCGTCTGGCAGAGTGCGGACACGCCTCCTGTTGGGAAATAGGTGCGCTCTCGGCTCGGTGGCCGGCCCTGGGCGGGCTCCGGCCCTGTCAGCGCCTCACCTTTCCGCGTCACTTCCCATCAGCCGATCGAGCCCGACGGACTGATCACCCGCTACCGGTCTCCTCTGGTAGAGCCGCTACAGCCAGCGGAGAGCTGTTTCTCTAATCACGGTATCATCGCACGGACATCAGTCACACCGACCCTGAGACGATGACTGAGGTGGAGCGTATCGCACAAACAGACTGCCGATGACGTGTGAGGGGGTTAGATGTAAGGGGAGACGTTTGATAGGAGCCACAATTCCTGGTAACCGAAAGTTAGCCGCAAAGCTGGCTCTGCAACATTGCAGCTTCGTGAGCCGCCACCTTTTCACTCGCCTAACGCGACTAAATATAATGAGATTGAATCTCAGCCATAAAAAGTTGCTCTCGATCGCCCTCCACCAGCCCTTTCAGCCACCGCGGCTGTGTACCGCAGTCTCTTAATTTTTCTCCGGTTCCGCCGGGGTGCGTCCGCGGCCGGTGCTGCAGCCTCGGTCGGTCGGCGTGCCGGCACGGCGCCGCAGTGAGCTGCCGAGAGGGCTCGCTAAAAATACCGAGCTGGTCTCAACACACCGGGCCGCGTGCGTCCGGAAACGGCGCGGCTCAGACGAAAACTGGCGCACCGCAACGGGCGGAAACACGGCGGATAATTATTTCATTTCAAAGCGAAGGTATTCTGTGAGTGTTGTAGGAAATGCGGATCGGCAGCTCACGACTTAAAACGAAAATACCGGGAACATTAAGCGTAGCGTAAGCTTTCCCACGAGATCTTGGGTGTTCGCAGATCAATCGCTCGCGTCCACAGCTTAAGTGAAAAATCGTTAGTTCTGTGTAACATCATGGACATTAGACATTTAGCGCCTCATTTTCCGTCACTAGAGGAAGTTGTCATTTTGTCAACATTAATTTTCCGCCGCCATTCTGTCTGGCCGCTCGGCGTAACCATGTCCGTGACGTCACACCCGTCTGTGACGTCACAGTTTGTTGTGTCAACATTGTCGGCGGTGGGAGAGGGCCGTGTCAGAGTCGACAGAGGCCGGCCTTGACAGTCGGTCGCAGCCACCTGTCAATACCGGGCGACCGGCGGGGAACAGTCGAAGTCAAGCCTCAATCTAGGCGGTGTTTCTTTACCATTGTTTTATTTCTCGTGGGTATTACACGCTAGATGTGATTGTACCGCATTCCATTTCACCTGTGGTCCGGAACTGCGGCGATACGGAGAGTGGGCGATAAAGATATCGCCGATGCCAGTAAATACCAGCTTAAACTATAAACCAGACGGCGGACAGGGCTCTCGAAGGCTCGACACTATCTTGGGGCACTTGTGTGCGCCGGCACCGTCCACCCGCCCACCGGATCCGGTCGGTACGCGGAACGATACTTGCACTTGTCGCGAACTTTGCACTTCGAAACTCCGCCGCACTGTTTTTATCCGAGCTTTGGCGGTCCAAGTCCTCCGGATGTCTCGTCTATCGATAGTGAGTATAGCTCAGACAGCCTCAGACCTGTGCTAGGCTGGCGCCGCCGGCGGCGACCGCAGCGCGGAGAGAACAATTCCGGTCCGACCGAGGCCCGACGGATGATGTATGAGGTCAGGCCGGCATTTGGCACCGTGCCAAAACACAGCCGACGTCTAGACATATAAACATTACCGGGAGGAGAAAAGAACACCAAGAAAAGAAACGAGGAGATGGCCGGAGATGGTTCTCAGGAGATGACTGCCTGAGGCACGGTTAAGATTCGAAACGCGATAAACAGAAAGAATTTGATGTACGGTTTGGCGATTGTGGTTTGGTGATACAATGAAACTCTTTTATTAGTTACACCCATTGAAGGAGTGCCAAAACCCCATCATATGCTGCGGTTACCTCATGCTGCGTCGTTCGTTCGGGCCGAGTCATGCGCTTGACTCGTGACCGGTTTGACAGGTGCGCTGGCCTTGGTCCAGCGCGGAGTCAGAGTCATGCCACTCTGACTACAGAGTCAGTGATGTCAGCGCCGAGGCACGCCGCGCCGTGGGCGGCCGAGTCGGGCGGTTTGTCAGAGTCAGAGTCAGAGTCGCGCCGTCTGTCACCCGACTGATATCATGCGCCGAGTCGGTGCATGATGACACCCGGGCACAGAGTCAAAGACAACTCCCGGTCCAGGAAAAGGCTATTTGTTCACACACGACTCACCTAAAAATCGCAGCGAAAAGTCTCAGAAAGGGTGAATTCGTGGAGAAATTACGTGTCGCTAGCGTCGAGTCAAGGCCAGCGCATGACTCTGAGTCCGACTCAGGGCGCCGTCTGTCTGTGGGCGTGCGCTCGCATACTGAACGGCGTTGTTTCCAACTTGTTTATGGCGCCCTGGTGCCTCGCGCACTGTCGACCTCGCCTCTCGCCCCAAATATACCCGCCCACACAGGCACCTTTGTGGCAACCCGACGCACTGAGTCTGAACGGCGTAACTTAGCCGACCTACCCCACACACCGTTTTGTGTCGTTTCAGGTAAGCCCGACTGTGCCGCACCGGAGGCCTGTCCAACATCTGGCGGTGTTAGTGCCTCTCAGCCAGCCCCGGCGCGTGCTCAAGTAAGGTCATCGCTCACCGGTCCGGTTGATAAACACTCGCCGCTGAGGCTCACCGTCCGGGTATCTCCCTCGGCCGCTCTCCGCTCCTATGAGGTCCGCGGCCTCCGAGAAGCGCGGTCGTTTGCCGTTGCCATGGCGACACGTGATGCCTGGCTGACCACCTTCAGCCAAGCGATTCAGCAGCGCCGCGACGAGGCTGCGTTCTCGGGCACCCTGCACGACCGTCTTGTTTATGTAACGAGGCTCGACCTCGCGTCGAGTTGTGTTGCCCTGGCGACCGCTCACGCCGGTCTCGAGGCGCGGTGGTAACGCGTCTGAGGTCGCGCTCTCGCTGCCGCCGTTGCGCCGTTGCAGGGCCGAGCGGGTGTGTTCGAAAACGGGCGAGTCACCGCCGGGCGTAGCCTTGGGAGCGCAGTGAATGGGTGTGGGCGGCAGACGGCGCGGCGGGTGCAGCTGTGGCGCCCCTCCTGCATGACATCAGGTGATCTATGGCGCAGAGGTGAGAGCTCACAGCCTCCACCCCCGCAGGCGCGCGTTGGGAGGGTGCGACCCGCGTGAGGCTCTTGGCGGCCGAAGTACGTGGCATAACCTGAGGTGATGGTGCACCGTCCATCACCACTCCGGTGCACCATCCATCACCACTCTGGTGCCCACTGAGGTGTGCATCATTATCAGTCCCGGGTGTCGGAAGGAGCCCGGGGAGCTCCTTTGACCGGTCAACCGGAAATTCGCACCCGGTCTGAGGGCCTTCTGATGGAGGAACCTGCGTCCTCGTAACTCCGACAAGGATCTTCCGCGATGAACGTATAGCGTACCCCGTCTCAGAAAACAGCCTATCGTGAAATATAATGTCCGTCAAGGTTTTACCCGTGTGCTGTGCCGCTGCCGACCGCCGCCAGCAACTCCCCGCCAACTGCGCCCATTGCACCGCTCCGTTGATACGCGGATCCCATAAAAATTCGGCCCGTGCTGCGCGCTGGCGCCGTTAACGAAGCCCCGGCAAATTTATTAATCGCGTCTGGCTCCATTGGGTCTGCGCGGCGTGGAACGCTCCGCAGCTTATGTCTTTGTTACAGGAAGAAAACCAGAGGCGGAAAAATAGCGAACTCGCGCCTCGCGCCGAAGAAACGCCGCGCTGACGTATCTCAAACGGGCTTAGCGCGGAGACAGTGTTGTAGCTGGTCCCCGTCCCCAAAAGGCAGAGCTGTTTTTCACGTTCGCAGACAACTTGTTTAATGAAGTTAGGCTCCACAGTACTTAATCGTTGGCAGCATGGCATCGGCGCCCGGTAACAAACTCGTTTGACAAAACTAGGAAAACTTACACTGTCATTGACTTTTTACAGTTAACTTGAAATGAAATGATAGCGGCGTGGCCAGGGAAAATTGTTTACGACACTCGTGCTATGGATAGATACAGTATGTATGTCCACAGACCTTCCATCAGACGCAGACGGCATGTTCAGCTGCCCGTTCACCTCCACTCGCCATCTGCCGCCGCCTGACCTCTGGGTCACGGAGGAGAGGCGCAGCTCGGGCTCCCCGTCTCGCTGCCCACCTGGCGCCGGTTTTACACACCCGATAACAATAAAATCCAGGTTCACCAGAGACGGGACAGCGTGTCCGGCCGCTCTTTCCAGCTGCATATTGTGCCGTGATCGCCGCCAGGCCCGTCCCCCAGCAGACGCCACCTGCGGTATCCCACCATGAACTGACCCGTGGAGAGAGATGTGTTCGGCGATCTAGGTCAGCGGCAGCTGCTGGCAAGGCTTGAGAGCCATCTGCTATGCCGTCTTTTATGCTTTGGCCATTTTTACAAGGCAGTTATAGCAATAGCATTGAGTGACTACTTGATACTTCAATGAAGAAGCGGACCTCTGTGGCCTGTACTATTAAATGACCATACCTATAGCAATCACTCATTACATTTATTATAGCCTTATCGTGCGCACATGTTGAATGCTTCCCATGGGATCAGTTTTCACGCTGGCTCTCGGCCTTTGTCCAAGCTTAATTAAGATCACTGATCCGGACGCGGGGGGCTGCGGGGCGGAACGAATGCCTCGCCGCTTCCAGACGGCGCAATGGGCCAGCGCGATGGTCATGACTCCGATAAAGGTCAAGGACGCAGTGCAACTATTTGAGACGGGCGGGAGGGGGCAGAGAGAGCGCCATTCAGGTAGTTCCGTGACATACGGCAGTCGTACGAACCGACTGAATGGGACAGTGCAGGGTTCTTTATTGGAACGTGTCGCGCAACCACCGCTCACAGTGGTTTGCTGTCGTTGCCGCGTCAGACTGTCGGTTTCGGTACAGGTTCCTCGCATTTGCGCCATGTTTTATTCACTGGGTCATGTTACCAAGCCGCGAATACGTATGCCGTTGGACGCCCCCTGGCGACGGTTCTTATTGCCCACGCCCTGAGCCGCCTCGGCAGCGCGCCGCCAAGCCCCGTATTCAGGCCCAGCCATGCATTTTGGGAAAGAAATGATGGAAACGCGCTCGCATTCTGATTTCCTACTTAAGTGCGAGAGCACGATTTTCATTGTCTGGTCTCGTCGCCTTTTCGCGTGGAGCACTCGACTTTTCCGGCCCCACAGCGGCCCATTTTTCCATTGAAGTAGTCATAATCACCTCCCTCTTTCGTCATCGATTTTCGTTTACGGCACGAGTGGAGACGATAAATCACAGGGGCACTCCTTCACACGAAGATAACACACTCCCCTATGGAGGCATGGCGAAGCTGTTTTACCAAAATGCGAAAACTTCGCGGTCGGCGGCTCGCGATAATGCGCCAAGTAAACCAATTGAATACTATTACAAAATTTCCCCCGCACAAACAAATGCACGTTTGGCGGTCCTGATGGCATCGTTTCTCCCCTGCCTACTCTGCATAATGCTGCATCTTGCATCGCCGCCCAACTGCAAAATGTGAGCGTTTGGCATAAACGGGACCAATTAAACTCATCAGGCGAGACAAAAACAATGGGCCGAGCACTGCCGCTCGGGCGGCCCGCTCCTTTTCCTCCCCTCCCCCTGCCACCCTCACTCCTCAGCCACGCTGTCTGTCCGTTACGCGTGGTGCGTGCGGCCCCCGGCGCCTCCACCAAGGCCACGGTGCCTGTCACCTGTCGAGCCCTTCCTGCGCCCCGGTTCCTGCCCAGCGGGGTGCACCGCGAGGCCGCAGTGCGCGGGGAAGTGTCCTGGGCACCAACCCATTAGGAGCGCGTCGGCGTGGTTTCACACGCCGTTATGGGAGGCCATTGTACCGTCCGCACTGCCGCCAGAGCCGTGGGAACTGAGCGCGCCGCGAGACGGTTCGGTTTGACTTCCGCGCGGGACGTCCGCCGGTGGAGGCGGAATGCGGCGGCATGATGGTGTAGTTTGCTCTGCCCACCTGTTAGAGCCCTGTAAGCTGCGGTCTTAGCCTTGTACATAGATATCCGAGCAGCCAGGGAGGTGGTCAGGCCAGTCACTAGGGAAAATCGGCTGATCTTGCGACGGCTGAAATTATGGTCCTCGTTCGGTGGAATGTTGACCGCATCAATCAGCTTCAGTTTGGGTTTAGAAAACATTGAATTTTTTATTCACATTTATGGTTTTAACTTCAAAGTTGATTGAATGAAGCTTTTAGCTCCGAATCAAAAGACGACGCTTTGCTACCTGTGCGCCCATGAAACATTAGGAAGTTATCTTGATTGCGCTTGCAATTTGTCTAGATAGTCATTCAATAGTTACCTGCGGTCAATTAGACATTTTTTTGTCGATGGACAATCGAACTGTCACTTTCCACCGCAGAATTCCAGGAAAGAGTAGGCATAAATCTTGTGGTCTCTGGTAGAACGCTGTCACAGAAACTCCATGCCAACTGGCCATTTACCGCCATAAATTTTCCTCCCGCAACATGCACGGAAAGAATGCAGTCGGCTTATGAAACCGAATTCATAATCACGGAAAGACAATTAATCATGCTATCCACAAAGGTTGAAACGTGGAATACTTGAGTTCTGCGTCAGATCGCGCAGAGCTGAATGTTCAGTTGTGCGTCAGAACTCAAAGGTGCCGCCGGTGCGTCAGTTCGCACAGAGCTGAGCCGCAGTGATGCGTCAAAATACGACACAAAAGCGTCAGAGGTGCGTCAACTCGCACACAAAAGCGTGAAGAGTTGCGTCAGAACACATTTCACACAGCTGAATATCAGAGCCCTACCCGAGCGAACGCACGACATCCAGCGTGTGTTGAGCGTCTCTGATGGGGCAATGTCTCTGTCTCTGACGTCTCTGATGGG
Source organism: Amphibalanus amphitrite (assembly GCF_019059575.1). Lineage (NCBI taxonomy): Eukaryota > Metazoa > Arthropoda > Thecostraca > Balanomorpha > Balanidae > Amphibalanus > Amphibalanus amphitrite. The sequence goes on from NW_024883271.1 coordinate 48,614, forward strand.
ACAATGTCTCTGTCTCTGTCTCTGATGTCTCTGATGGGACAAGCGGCCGTCCGGGGCGCCGTCTATCCAGTGAGGCAATGTTTACGGAGGCTGTGAGCGGACGAGTGTTGTGCTTTGTGACTCACGGTGTCAGCTGTGACATCCACGACCGGCCTTGGCTGACACTCCGCTCAGCGTGGGGCCAGAGAAGCGACGATGAAAGAGGGGGAACGGCGGAGGGAGGGGAAGAGACAGAGAGGACCAGACGCGACGTCTAGACGGCCCGCTGATATCAGGCTATCGGCAACTTTTTTGTGATGGGTGCGAACGCTTAGTTCATAAACACCAACGCCCTGTGTGGTCTGTATAAGGTAGCGATCACGTGACCGATTCATTAGTTCACATGTCGATGGGTCAATCTCGGAATCGGATTTCCAAACTCCTCGAAGCGGCCCCGTCGGCGGCCGCGGAGTTGTGATTGGACATCAGCAGGTCTCAGAATTAGCCCGGGCCAGGGGCTGGGACGGCTCTGCTCCGGAACTCAGTTCCCTGAAATACACCGAAATAGGCCGTGGTATTGTGGCTCGAGTCGCGATCCCAGCCACTCTGACCGCGCGCGCTGGGGCATTGTCTCCCCGGTAGAAGTTGGTCAAATACGCCGGCCTTCAGGGCCAGCACACCGGTGAATGCCGGACCGGACTGTGATATTTTCTGGCAGGAGACAGGCTCGGTTCCCAGGCGGATCGGACGGAGGATTGTGTCGTGCAGTCATGTCGGATAATGATGACGTCACCAATAACTGTCGTCACATGCTGGTCCAACCGGATCGGGAGGGAGAGGGAGACCACAGAGCCTCTCCAGCCCAGTTATGGAGAGCATGGACAGATGGGGAAGTGTTCCGTTGCGTTGCTGACCATTCCTTCGCCGAGTTAGCTTGATGAAGCAGTTCGGGCGCACCGATGACAAATGTGGCACGTTTCTTCAGTGGGGCTGCAGTCAATGACGTGTAGTGCAATAATTTTAGATGACGAGTGAATGTATGTGACAGGAGCTGACATGTCGAACACATGTCAAGCGAGCCCATGATGAGATCAATCAAAACTTCCCTTGTAGTCCTGGAATGAAGTCAGTCACTCTTCAGTAGTAGGCTGCACAGATGGTCATGTCCATCCCGAGATCCGCCGGCGGTTTTATGGTGATCCGCCGCCGCCGCCGCCTGCCAGAGCGGCTGACAGTTCCCGTCTTGGTCATCTCTCCCCTACCCGGTGTATCGGGCACCAGACGCCCACACCGGCTCCAGGTTTGGCCACTGGAAGTCGCCCGGTGACTTCCGCGGTGGTCGTACTGCCGAGCCCGGCGGACCATGAATGGAGCGGCCGACGCGCCTGCCCTGCCCCCTGGCGGCAGCTGCCAGAGGCTGGGAATGTGCCGGCGCAGCTGAGCCCGGCTCGGCCGTGGTATGCCGGAATCCGGCCGGACAGCTCACACTTTCCTGTGAGCTCGGAAGGTCACCGGACGAAGCGAATCACGCGGCGCGTGCTCCACAGCTCAAACATGTTACCCGCTTACCTCCGCCGCGCACATTTCCAGTGAAACATCAACGATTATACAATTTTTAGATGTAGTTCCTACAAATCGGCGCGATGTATCAAGCCTTCCACGAAGCTGTCATCTGGCGTCGTCCACTGCTCTGACCATGTCACTGCGGTGCGTCTCGGGACCTCCGGTCGATCCCGGAGCTCTCCCCGGCCCGCTGACCTGTCTGGCCCGTCTCCGTCTGTCCCGGAGCTGTTGGCAATCAGGCGAATGGCTTCTGTCCGGCCTGCGGCGCGGTGGAGCGGCAGCCCGCTCCCCAGTCCCCAGCGGGCAGATTGGTGTAGCCCGAGGTACGGACGGCGGAGCGGGTTCAGCCGGACAGCAGTGCCCGAGGACAGGTTGGCCGGCGAGAGGTCTCTCTCTCTCTCCCTCTCTCTCTCTCTCTCTCTCTCTCTCTCTCTCTCTCTCTCTCTCTCTCTCTCTCTCTCTCTCTCTTCTTTCCTCTCCTCTCCTCTCTAGTCCCAGCTCAGCCCCGCGTTACCAGTCGGCTCAGGAGGCGCCGTTTAAGGAGCTGCAGTGTCGTCTCGGTCGGTCCACGCTGACCGCCCCGCATCCCAATGGCGGCGTCTCCCCGGCCGGACTCCGTATAAGGACGGGACGCTGAATCACCCCTGTCTGGACGGCTCCCCGGCAGACCTCCGTAGACGGACGACGTAAACAGCGACACGGCGACGGCGACGGCGGCGGCGGCGGCGGCGGCGGTGAAGAAAGACACTTTCGATTTAGACGGACGCCAACGTTGCTGTCATCAATCTTGTAGAGCTGCAGCTGCGAGTACACGATACGAATGTTTATTTATCGATGTATGTCATCATTGAGACCATTATCACTGCTGGGAACCACAGCGGGTCAGAACCAGAAAGCAAACCCTGTGAAAGTTGTCGGTGATGGGAATCGAACCTATGACCTTAGCGGACGAGCGCGGTTTCTCCGATGCAGTCATGGTGGCCCGTTTCTCATATCAGTGTTCCCAGCACCCTCCGCCATCGGGCACGGTTCGTTTGTGGTTAACATGGGGCATCCTGCTGCACAACATCATGTCTCGCCTGCAGACACAGTCATCCAACAGCGCTTATCGCCGGCGCCGCTCTCCGAACACATCCCGAACCGAGCGGAGCCGGAGGATCGAACCCGGAGCTGGCCTTCTCTCTAAGACCGGCGAGCCCCTGTGCACAGCGGTGATGTCATCAATGTGTGATGTCATAGACGGCCGATCCGGCCGCGGAATGTGCACCGTGACCTTGAGCGCTCCTTGCACGCGCTGCACCGAAAACAGCTCCCGTGCCCAGGGTTGGCAGGGGGTGGCAAAAACTGGTTTTTGCCAGTGGTTTTAACCGGTTTAAACCGGCTGGCAGAAACCCTGGTGGCAAGAACTGGCAAAAACTGGCTAAAACTCAGATGGCCAAACCTACAACTTTTCTAGTTAGGAATGGATTTGAAACGTAGAAATGTATTTCTGGTAGTTATGTAGATGCACTGAACATTCTGAAGTTGCCTCATTACTTATCCCTGCTTAAACTGTCTATGCATGTCGGTAGACATCCACAACGGAATGTATTTCCATGTAAGGGGAGAGTGGCGGCCACGGTAAGTAGGGTGCCATGCGGTGCCGTCGTGCGCATATCACTGGCAGATGCCCCTTTGCACTTCTGATTGTGCAGGACTCATCCAGTCACCCTTGCACTGGCTCATTTGTCACCCCAAAAGGCATCTTACTAGCTCCTTATGGATAGTCCATGAAAATGTTTCTGAGTTAGGTATGAAGCATTTCAATGGTCAATGTCACTTCTGTTTGAAAGCATAAAGCTTTCACCGAATTCTCCTTAAAACATTTCATGTTCAAATTCATGTCTAGGCATAGCATTGTGATATTTCTTAGTTTTTGCCAGTTTTTGCCACTTTTTGCCGGTTAAAACCGGTTTAAACCGGCAAATGGCATAAACTAGTTTTTGCCGGCAGAAATGCCAACCCTGGGTGCACGCCACCGCCGGCCGGCCGGTTCCCCAGAGAAGCACTCGGCCCGGGATGGCGTCGCCGCGCAAAAATGCTGACTGGACAGGATGTGGCGGCAGTTTGTTGTGGAATATGCGGTTACCAAATCGGCAGCTTATTCATTAGGAACAGGCAGGAGATTTGAATATCAAAAGCTGTGAACTTCCAGGAAGGTGATGACGGCGGATATGACGATTCCAATTAATGACTTTTATTAATTGTGTACAACATTAGCGTTTTCTGTCGGAATTTACTGCTCGTCCATCCCACAGCTGCGTGGAGATGACTCAAGGAATTCGAATGAAGTGTCACCTCGACTTGGGACAACACATTCTTTCTTCTTTGAGACGGCAGTCACGCGTTTTATTAGCTTACCGTGACCCACCTGCTGAAAGTCAGTGGCGAGAGAAAGTTTAGACACTTTAGACCACCCGCGCTCCCGCCTCCTGCGCCGCTCCGCTGGTGTTGCCGCTGCCTTTGCCGTTGCCACCACCGTTAGCGCTGCTATTTCCGTTTCCGCTTATGTTGCCTTTGCCGTTATCATCGTTGCCGTTACTGCACTGTAGGAATGTGTTTAGCTCGTTGAGGCCGTTCTCAGCGATGCGCCTGGAGCGGCACACGTCCATACCTTCCGCTCGGCGGGGCCATTGGCTCCGGCAGTTTGTCCGTGTGAGTCGCCCGGAACTACCACCGCCACAACCACCAGGTATTTACCCACTCCGGCGGAGGCTCCCGAGGAGGCGGCCAAAGACCCGGCGCAGCGGCGTGACGGCGGCGGCGGGCGACGGTCTTCACGGCTGACTGGGCTCACGTGGTCGTCCAGTGCCCACTCCCATCAAACGTGACGGTGAGCCGTCAGACGTCCACTGCCATCAGACAGTGTGGTCGCTCAGTGTTGCCTCCCCCACTGTCAGACGTGAGCCAGTCGGCGCCCACTGCTATCATGCTGGCGGTGTGGCGGGCGCCCACGCCTCCCCTCAACCAACCACAGTCGCCGGTTAGCAGTCTGCAGTGGTGGTCAGCCATCAGAGCGCTGACAACGCGGACAGATATACCGCCCACGCTGCCTGGAGCAGAGTCGTGCACATATCTCCATCGCTGCATAGCCGATCTTGGCTGTCCATGTGCGGTCATATGTCCACCCACGGAATGCAAAGCGAGTTGCAAACAGTTCCTCTCATTCACATTTCACCGAATTCGAGCGAGGAGTTGAGCGTCGATTGTCGACTTCAGCAGCCTGATAACGGCCGTCTCACTTTCTTCACCGACCGAAAGCTACACATTCCACTGACCAAACGACTGAGCCGAGCCGAGGCAGACCGGGCCGAGACGACTCGAGTTTGTCAGCGACTATCGCCGGAAACATTCGCACACTTACAGCTCCATCGGCGTTTCCGCCGCCATTGACTATGGGAACGAGACCGTTACATTTGCCGAAGTCGGCGGGGGTGGTGGAGGCGGCGGTTTTCGGGCCGTTCGGTCTCACGTCGGCGACTGGAATTCGCAGCCGCGCCAGCCATAAACATGGCGAAAATGGAACCCGACTCCAAACCGGAGAGGCTGGTAGACTTGTGCCTCAGAATTCTGAGCTACGCCTACAGGCGGCCGGTGGAGAGCTGGAAAAGGAACAAACCAATAATCCGCTACACGGCCCGGCTGTCCGACTCTAGGAAGACAAACGATTCTAAACTGAGGACTGGACTGCGGGGCGGACAGGGGCTCCATCGCCAAATGGACGAGCATTCTTCACAATAGCTTACGTAACCGCGAGGTCGTACCCGTACGGCTGAGCGCTCGACTGCCGATCGCTCTCCGACGGATAGCCGGATAAGCAGACCGCTGTCGTGGCCGACAGTTGAACATGACAGGGACGAACCACCGCGAGGCACGGCCCGGCTCCCGCGACACCGGCCGCACATTTCCGGTCTATCCGCCATCACCGGAAGGCCCGTCCTAATTACCACATTTCGCCACATTCCGCTCATCGCTCCGACTCCACGGGCGGATTTTTGGCAATCAAATTTCATTTGTTATCGGTAGGTCTCAGCAGGGAGACGGTGAATCTAATTAAGATAGTCGTCGTGCTCTCTCGGTCGGAGGTGCCCACTGACGGCGGTCCCGGGGGCTCGCTCAGCCCGGCCCCGGGCCGACGGCGTCATCCGGCCCGCTGACATCCCATTCTCCCCGGCCGTGATATTACAGCTGAGTTATTAGGAGAATGAAATTCAGCTCGACAGACTAATCTCATTCATCAATGGCGGTGCTGATGTCGCCCTGTGCCAGGGACACCGCGGGGGAAAACAAAACGACGATGAAAATTGTAATAGGAGCTTGTCTGGTATGAATGTCACCGTTTTGATGTTTATTCATAAAGAGGACGTAACATGGGCCACGATGTAACCGTAAACTTTTTTGTGATTTATTATTCGAAACAAGCATTTTGAATGGGTGACCTCTAGTATGAAAAGGACATTCATTCACATAGAGTGACGGTGTATTGTAAGAACATGGCATTGTTAACAGCTATCGGCCGTCCGTTGCCATGCCAACGGTCATATTCGGGCCGTATCTCCGGCACAGAGCATCCATCGGTGCCTGCACGGCACTCCGTCACTCGTTTGTAGCCATGGCAACGAACCCGTTCACTGCACGGCACCCCGCTCGGGCGTCCCTGCGTCTACTGCGCTCGTCCGGGCCGGGATAACCAGTCGTAAAGCGTCCCGACCTGGTGGCCGCGGGCGGCATTCCGAGGCTCCTCTGCAGCCGGGAGTCCGTGCATACAAACACGGGTCGATCATGGACGTATACCGCGGGCCGGCGCCGTGCCTGCGGTCAGCCCGGGCCGGCCGGACGCGCCGCCGAACCGCCGCGCCGCCGCTCCCCCGCGAACCGCCGGCCGGTGCGACGGCTTCCCATAGTTGGCCAGCGCCGCGCTCGACCGGAATGATGGTAACACACACTAATAATGCATAATGGCCAGACGAGGCGACCGCAGTCCGCACGGCGCGGCGGCCCGATTCCGCTCGGTTCCGCCGTCCGCGCGGACCGGCCTCCGGCGGAAAACTCGGAGGCAAGTGAAAATGAGGGGCATCGGTTCGGCAGGGGGCCAGTGGAGGGTGACTGAGAAAATTGACATGTGATTTCAGAGAAATTCGTCCACCCCCTTGATTTGAGTGACCGTATCAAAGCAACATAAGCCGCACAGGATATTTCTAAATTCTGGTAGTTCAAAATCCGGTAGCTCATTTATGAAGAAGCTAGCAATCCCCCGTGAAAATGTGCTATGAGCTGGGATAACGACCCTCACTCCGGCCTACGACTCGCCATAGACGCCGACCTAACGACCGGCTACCGTCGCCGAGACAGGCTGCGGTGATCTGGACCCCGAGTTCATCCCTCAGCCGCGGACTTCCTAAATCACATCCCTCAGCATCAGTGGAACAGCACCGGACACACGGGAGAGCCCACCGGCCATGTATCTCCCCCCATGAGTGGACCTCCGTCTGGCGCCGTCAGCCGGACTCCGTGTCGGCCCACTCGGAGCACGTGTCTCCCCACTCGGAGCACGGTTTACCACCGACCCGGGTCATCCGCCGACTGCCGGCCGGCCCGTTCCGTCCGTCTCGATTGGTGTCCACCGCGGCTGACGAGCGGTGGCCGTCGGCGCCAGCGGTCCGCCGTACGAGCTGTGACCGGTCAGCGGGACCCGGCGGCGTTTTACTGCGGCCGCCGGCGTCGTAGCTCTGTCGGAGCTCTCTCGGTGTCACCGGCCGGCGCCCTCCACCCGGCGCCCACCGGTGACGTCAGCCGGCGCCCCGGACGGTCAGCCCCGGGAGCGGAGACCGGCAGTTACCGACAGACGGCGACCCTCCTCGCCGGGATGGCCCGATCGCCGCTGCAGCACACCGGACGCAGCAGCAGTTGGAGACGAAAATGAAAATTTATTTTTCAACTTCACAAGCAATTTCAGATGTTCGATGGCTAACCGTCCACAAGGGATTTCATTTTGTTGGTATTTTCAATTTTGAGAAAGCTGCCGCCTTCCAGAAGGGTTACCAGCAAATGATCATAATTCAGCATAATTCCGTTCTTTGTTTCCTCTGTATGCCTCCGTCTGGCGGATTGTTCAACACGTGTTTACAATTTCCACATTCCCTGGGCGTCGGAAGTCGGAATCTGGCGCGGCGATGTGCTGAGCCGCCCGCACGCGGCGGCCCGCCGACCGGGCTGTTACCATTTCTCGCACGTTCTCCCCGCGGAGGGGCGTCAGCGTGATGAATATGCGGCATTAGCGGCCGCCGAACGCGCCACGTATGCCGCCACCGAGGGTGGTGTTAAAAGCGGCGGCGCGGGCTGGATTTGCCGGCGCGGCCTGCAGCTCGCCGATTGCGCCTGAGGGGGCAGTCGGCTCGCGGCGCGCGGCGCGCACGACCGGAGGGACGGGCCGCCCGGCTGTTTGGAGCCCGAGGCAGGATGTGCCGCCGGCCGGCGTTTCCTGTTTGTTAGTTGTGAGACGGAGCGAGTAGCGTCTGGGAAGGCGCGCGCGTGAAGGAACCTCTCGCCCGTAAACACAGGTGTTGAGCGACGCTGAAAGCCTTCCTGTCCACACTCGTTCGCTGTTTATCTGCCTCTCCTGTGTCGAGTATTCTCCTACACTAGCCACTCCGCCCACGCACTCCCGACGCGGAAGTGCTCTTGGAGCGACCCATCCTGCTGACATCAGCGCCTCTTCATTGACACGGCGAGTGAGCGGGACTCCTGCGGTCGGCCAGCCCACGCGAGATATACCGATCCGGAACTGTACACCGGACGTCCCGTCCGCCGCCGGTGACCGCCGCTCGATCCAGGACATCGGGTGCAAGTGCGTGCCGTCATCGGTCGCGGTGGTGAAATCATGCCAAAGGTCAATGGAAAGGTTGCAGCTGAGGTGTCGCGCCTAATGCCACACTGCAGGAGTTACCGAGGCTGCATCCATAAGGGCTGCTTTGCTGAGACCTTGCTGAGGTCATGACTGTGATCATATGAGCTCGTCGTTGCCCGTCGCTGCTCTTTCAATCCTTCATGCAGGAGGTATGCTATGGACTGCTGCCATACCGACCCGTTTCAGAGGCCTGTGCGGGGTTTCGGCCGTTTAACCGCCGGCCAGCGGTGTGATTGCGTTAGCCGGCGGCCATTACCGGCACAATTTGGTCGGTCCGTGACCCACACAGCCGGCGGCGAATCCATTATACCGCGCCCGACCGATATTTGCCAGGCCGCGGCTCGTCTGGTGACAGCCCGCCGCCCTGCAATGGATAGCAGTGTGGTTATTGTCCCTGTGTAGCCAGAGCAGTTAAACGCCTCCCCATCGCCGCTGACGTCATTCCCCCGGTGTGGTGGGAGGGGGGAGGCGTCCGACCGACCGGCAACGCACCTGGCTGGGTCACCAAGTCTCGCCGCCCGTTCCTGGCGCGATGATGTCCCCTCCGGCGGCCAGGTGCCGTTTTATCGCCGGTCCGGGGGTACGACACGGCACCAGACACGGTGCGTCGGGCACCCCACCGCCGCCGGCGGCGCCGTCCGACCGCACTGCGCCGGCTATTCTGGGCCTCGGCGGCTGCCGCGCCGGTGGATGATGTGGCCCGAGGCGAAATGGCCGCCCTGACCCCCTCGGCCGCCGGGCCATGGGACCGCCCGTCTCGCCAGCCAGGAAATGACTCCACTACAAAGGAGCACGTCATGTCGCCAGCCTGCCGGGGACCGCAAAAAGGTGCCCACTGGCCGTGTCGGTCTCGTAGGGGAAAAGGGGGCTGGCGGGAGCGACTCGACCGACGCCTTCACCGGTGTGCGGCGCGACCACTATACATTTCGCTACAGCCATGGCTACTTTCGTCGTTCAAAGATGATGTCGTTTCGTTCTCATGGTGTTGGCCGGCTCAAAAACCAAGACATTGTCATCGCTGCACCGTGTCGCCTTTGTTTCCAACCCGGCTTCTGTCCAGCGCTGCCAGCTGTCTAGCCGGCTGTCTGTATCACCCCGGAGATCGTCTAGGTGAAGACTGCTCCCGGGTGTGGGACCCAGTATACTGACGGCTGTTTGCGATCCTGTCACGATGTCCTCCACTGTTTGCCGACAGTGACGCGTCGGAAGGGTCGCTCGGTGACCTCTGCGTCTCCAGGGCGTTGCACAGCCGCTCTGCCACCCCCGCCATTGGTGACGGAGATATCGCAGCGTGTTGTGGGTCGTCACCCCCCCCCCCCCCGCCTGTGTCGTGTCACCCTCGTCCTTAAGTGTCCATCGGACGGTCGCCTGGGCCGTGCAGTGTGCAGCTGCCTTATCCCCAGGGAGAGGAGAGGACGTGACCGGCCCGACCCTGACCTCGCTCCACTCACCGCTGAGTCTGTCACTGGCTGAAGTAGCTCAAGGGTGAGCAGCGCTGATGCCGAGACGTCACGACCACCTTAGCGCTCCCGCTGACACACCAATGTGAGGCCGATTCATCAATCCTCGGTCCGTGGCGCTGATGGTTTGTTTTACAGCCGCACCGCTGACCGGCTGACCACCTCAGGCGCGGCTCCTCTGTGAACCACGCTGCCCCTGGGAACTCTGGGCCGACCCGGCCGGTCAGCACGGCCCCGGGTCACTGCAGGGGGCCGCAGGTCACCAGAGGTCCCCGGAGGTCACCACCCCTGGGCCGCGAACGGCCGGCAGTGCGCGCGGCGGCCCGGCTGAGGTCGGTGAGGTCAGCGGCTCCAGCGCCGGCTGCAGTGAGTTCCGCGCCGACACGGCTCCCTCTGCGGCGGTGGTGGCGCGGCGGTGGCGATAGCGGCCTTCCGGTGGTGGTTCTACCGGAACGGACGTCCGGCGGCGTCGACAGGACGTGCCTTTCCGCCGTCCCAGACTCGCACGATGCATCGACATTTAAAAGCTGCACGAAATGTTCAACATTTAAAGACGTGCTGTGTTCCACCATCATAGGATTTCCTTTGTTTACGGAAACATATAAGAACTGAATCAAAAAACTCATCACGATTTGCTTTACACGACTGTATTGCACATAAACGACAATGTTTACACAGAAATGATGTAAAGGCAGTTCACGGAAAGATAGCTGCTGGTATCGGAAATGCTGTTTGCCGGAAATGCTGTCTCCTTGAACCGGCTATGTTGCAGTGATCTAATCGAGGCGTTTCCGGTGTCTCCGATCACGTCATCGCCTCATTTCCGGCACTGCAGTTTATCTACCAGTCTGATTAGCCCTTTGCATTCCCAGATTCATTATTCTTCGTTGCATGACGGGTTTCTAAAGCCCTTTCCGTCGCTATTTTTCTGTGCCGCTAACTAGCTCGCAGTGGTTGTCAGGCATTCGTATTCAGCAGCGCCCGCATTTGGGTCACTTTTTCTCCCCACTGTGCACGGAGCGTGCTCGTGTTTTCGGGCCGACTGAGGTCGAGCGGCGCTCCGGGCGGCCCGCCCCGGTGACCCGGCTCCCCCGGGGAGTGAGCGGGGCCGTGACTCAGTGCCGCGTCCCGTGCGCCGCGCGTGCCCTCCAGAGATCGATCTCGTGCGGTCCGGGTGAATCATCCGATCACGGCCAGACTGACTCAGACCGTGGCGCCGCCGCCGCCGGAAAATTACGCTCGTGACGGAAGCGGAGGCGCCCGGTGTCGCGCGTCACGCCTCGGTGCGTTGTCTCACGTGTGTCACTGTCCCCGGCGGGGGCAGGGGAGGGGTAGCTTGTGTCCAGTCCAGTGCGTGGGTGTCGGGGCAGGGGTACTGACTCAGTGACCGGTTCGTGACTCGCCGGCGCGGCCCGGCCGGTCACGGCTGTAGCACAGAGTCGCTGAGTCACGGCCGGGTCGCCGAGTGGCCCGCTCCGTGACTCAGCGGCGCCGCGGAGCCGTGTCTCGGCTGCTGGAGCTGTCTGTACACAGCCGTGTCTCCACCGTACCAACCGCGCCGGTCTCGTAAACCGCCCTAACGGCCGCCGGTGCGACTTTTATCCCCCATCGCACGTCATCTCGTGGGTAATCGTGGCGCAATGGTGCGTGGGCACAGCAGGTGCACCCCGGCGGGCCGCCTGTCTGACGATCTGACCTCATGCGCCGCAGCCGGTGCAGTGTGCACTGTGCATGCACGCGCGTACGTCGGTGGTGCGCGGCGCATACCAGGCCGCCTCGAATGTCGCGCTGCGCCGCGCGCCACTGACGTGTGAGAATGTGGGAGGGCCGGGCTGTGTTTATGGCGCTGTCGGCGGCGGCACGCAGCTCGGCCTGCCTGCAGTGACACACTGACACGGCCAGAGGACACTGCGTGAAGATGGTGTGTCAGCCTTCAACTTCCCAGCTCTTATCACCACTCAGCGGGCTCACGCATATAATTGATAGGAGTCAATCCGTTGGCATAAATCGGCAGTAAATCGACAGGCATCAGCGTCCATCATGATGTCACAGATTGACGGCCCCGTCATGCATGCACGACGTCCGTCTCGCGGCTCAGGGGCGCCGTCAGCCTAGGTCAAGCCGGCGCCCTTGCTGAAGGTTAGCTCTGACTCTCGTCACACGTCGAGTGACGGCACCGGCTGCTGTTCTTGGCACCGCGGAGAGGAAGATAAGCGGACGTCAGACTGCTCACCGCAAAAAGCCAGCAGCGGAAGCCACTGCGGCCGGCGAGTCGCGCCAACGTTTCCTTTCATTCAGACTTTCTCTCGAGTTTTCTGGATATTGTTACGCCTTGGTATCGCCTAAGATGAATCGCCTCTCGCATGCGATGTTAATATTCATTCGCCACTGCCGATCACGTCCTTATATGTCCTCCTCTAAGGCCGCTGCAACTAACTAATCCAGCTACGGCCAGCTCAATGCATTCGATCTCCGCCTGCATGATAAAACAAACCGGCAGGACCGGCTGTCGTCCTTGAACTTCCCGCTGCACATTCATGACCGGCCGCTCGGTCACGGTTTGGCGAAGGTCGCCGCTCGGTTGGCCGCCGCTCCGCCGGGTGACGGTCTCTCTCCGATCGGCACGCGCCGCGCCGGGGTGGTCTGCCTGCGCCGGCGGTGGGTGATGGACTCCACCTGCCACGAGAGGTGCCCGGCTGCGCGCACCCGGCGCCGGAGCGTCTCGCCGTGACTGGTGCCGGCCGCTGGTGTGTACTGCTGTTGGCTCGGAGCCAATGCGACCTTCACGGAGTGAATCCAGTCCCAGCCGCCGCGCAGTCGCAGTAGCGACCGTGACCGTGCTGCGGGCGCGCTGCGAGCCTGCAGCAGCGAGGGTGACCTCACCGTCCACACAGCGCAGCAAAACCCACTCCCTCCCCACTGCTTTCGGTGGTCGCCCAAAACGACCTTCGAGCGACCAGTCATCACGACGCCATCGTGACGACATTGTGACGTCATCACCCAATTGCCGACGGCTAAGTTGCGCAGCTCCGAACTTGTGAATCACCGACGATTATGGTCGTCGCTCATCAAACACAAATGATCACCACTTTTGCTGACAAACGCCGATGGAAGAGATCGCTGGCGAGCCGGTCAATCTCTTTTCCAAACCAACTCGGTCGAAATGAATTGCCGTCGTCCCGTCACCGCACGTCATCAGCTCGTAGCGGGAGCTGCCTCCAGCCGCTGTGAGCGACTCGGAGGCCGTCGTATCGGACGTGGCCCTCAACGGAGCTCGTTTATGGAGCTGTTTGCAGCGGGCCTGACGCCGCCGGCACAATGGGAGTCTGTTCCGCCCGTTGACCGCGCTCCATTCAGAGTGGCCGCACGCGCCGTCTGGGAGGGCCGGGCCGGCACGAGCGGACCGGGCCACCCAGCCGTGGGTGGTCCTCCGGACCTGCCCGGCCCGAACACTCGCCTGGGCACGGTCGGAGCTGACACGGCGCGTACGAGCCGGCAGAGTGGCGAACGGCGTTGGCGCACTCGATATTGATAACGCGTTGATGCCCCAGGGAATACCCGGGACAATATCAGCTGCTTTCGATAGTGAATCTGTTTGTAAATCACCCGTTCTTTTAGTTCAAAACACTAAGTTCAAAGGCAGTGTATGCCTTATTGAATTTACAATATGAGGTTGGAGATGAGCGCACCGAAAGCTTCGTTGAAACTTATTTCCAGTTTCGCGTTTTACGCTCCCGTAACCCCAGTCTCCACGTGTTCACCTCGCCCCAACCCTCACGCCCCACGACACGCTGTACTGCACGGCCGACCCACACAGCGGCTCCCAGGTCGGGCGAGGCGCTGAGAGCCCACGCGGCACGCACCTGGGACAGCGAACCCTCTCAGCATGGTGCGGTGGGCCGGGCGGGGGCCGGTCCTGGGACGGACGGCGCACCTGTTCCCACGCCTGCCACTCCAGGGACGGGGGGGGGGGCAGAGTTTGTGGGACGGCGCCCACATCAGTCTGGGCTGCAGGATTTTTGGAGAGAAGGTGGATGGGAAATGGGGTGACAAACTGGACAGTGGTACTGACTACTGAGGGCCGCTTCAGTGACCATGCTGGGATGATCCGGATGGAAGCATGAAAAAGGGCGCCGAAAGTCTTAGGAAGGGAGACAGATCGCCGGTGAACATTTTGTAAAGTCACATAGATGTTCTCGAGTCGAATCCACGGCTGCATCGGCGGAACATAAAGCATCACGCGGTGTTTTCCACTACCGGTTATTGAACGTTGCTGTAGATCTCTATCCGTAAATTTATTTGCAGATGTTATCCTGACTGATCGGTTGTAACTCGCAAAATAACTCAAGGCATTCAGCCACCCTCGGAATAATGTCTTTGCAGCACACTCTGAGCCCTTTTCACAAAACAATTTCGCAGTCGGTGCACTCAGCGATTCAAAAATGCCGTCAGGCCTGAACAAGTCAATCAATCAGCTTCTGATTCAATCTGCATTAGATCGTCCACTGCGCTGTAATTCAATTACACCAGCCAGTTGCAACTTCAAGTTTGCACCGCGCGCCCTCTTCCTGTGAAGGAGCTCTTCGCTGGAGCTGGGGAACCACCCCCACCTCGCTCGGCTGTCGGCGGTACCTCTCCAATCACTCGACCACCGGCGGCAGATCGGTCATCGGCCGTCCGTTCCGGCGACGATCGGCCCGCCGACCGTCATCAATCGGCCCGCCGACCGTCATCAATCGGCCCGAGAGCGATGGCCGAAAAATGGACTCGGCCGCCGGCCGCGCGGTGCCGGATGAATTCCTGATCGCCACTGAAGGGTTGGATTGTCGTCCTGGTCCCAACGGGCACGGACCCCATCGAACTTTCCTGGAAATGGCTGCCCCTTAGCTAAGTCCCCTTCGCCCCTCGGATGTTGGATATGCATCGCCAACATCGCTTCAAATCACATGTGGGGAGCGCATGCGTGTCTGGGTCTCACTTCCGCCTCGCGGCCGTGTTTGTCATCCTCCCCAGATTCTCCGCCAGACTATTGATTTTCTGTCGGCCTAGATTTGAGGGGTTGCGATGCGGTTGCAAGCACCGGTTCCCCACCGGTCCCTCCCCGCCAGACTGCCGGGGGGCAGACAGTGGGCCGTTAGGCTGGTCGCACGGGTTCACCTCTCTGCCGGCGAGGGTCGTCGGGTCGTCGACGCCGGCGGCCGATCGGCCCTTACCGGCGGGCGCAGTGTCGCCGTGCAGTCGTTTGTCATGTGCGCCGTATTTCGCCGTATTTCCGCCCACTTGTCGCGCCGGAATGGCCGCGAGTTATTGGAGCTGGGAGTGAAGTGGCGCCCGGCCGGCCCGGCACGACGTTTACGGCGCTGATATAGATCGGAACCTGGCGCCAGTCCGCTGAAAGGCTCACCGGCACCTGGGCGGCAGTCGACGGCCGCTCAATGCGCACGTACGGAGAATCTCCCGAACTGGTCGCACCGCGCTCAATACGCCGCGTTTTCTGCGAGCTAAATATGGATTACGTTACCTCGAGCTGTAGATTACGTATTGACCGAGTCATGCCGAGCTTATTCCGAAAACAAGCAACGCTGCAAGGGTGGGTTCGTTTGGCTTTGTGTATGGACACTGCTTGCATGAGGACGGCGCCCGGATTTTGATGCATTACCCGTTGCGAAAGTGGACAAATGGGGACTTATCGCGCTTATTATACTATCGGTCCATCTAATTAGCGCCCTGCGTGCCCAGTCTGATTCACAGGTGGCCGGCCGGTGCCTCGTGTCGAGTAGTGACACTGATGACACTCGGCCGGGGCCGCCGGGCTCTTATTAGCCGAGTGGCGCCGGCCGGCCGGCCGGGCGCGTGGACCACCACCGGATATCGACACACGCACGCACCGCCGCGCCGGTCGCGTGAGCGCGCCCCCGGGGCGAGATCACGAGCTTTTTACGTCGCACGGAAGCGCCACCTTCGTGCCACTGCCGCCGCGGGTCTAATGCCGTGTCGATGACGGAACTTTGTCACCTTCGCAAGTTGACACACTGGTGGATATATTTTTGGCTGTTTCTTTACTACATTATTATTTTGGGGCCATTCATTCTCTTGATGTAAGGACTAAGGAGGACCGTAGCAGGAGTTTTTAAAGGGTTCATGAACTGTGGTCATTTCGCTGGTGCCACTTAAGCCATTTGTTCAATGTCCTCATGACATGCAAACCTTTCGCCAGTTATTTGCACGTCTGAGTTCTCTGAAATAACGACTCGGTGAATCACTCCGCCATTCAAATCGACAAATGGCTGCTGGTAGGTAATTGAAAATGTACACGCCTTTCATGTAGCCCTGACACTTTAATAGTACTTTACCGGCACCATTTCATACAGGTGGTGAATGGTTCACGCACCTGTTCAATATTTATCGCTGGCTGGTCGGGTAGCTGGTACGGCGGCGAGCTTGTCGCGTAGCCCGGTTCCGGTGTCGGCTCGCCAGACACAATAAACACCGCTTCCGCCGCCGGTGCGCCGTTTTTTGTCACGGCTGCGCCGCGTCTGTAATTTGCCGGAAAGTTCGGCGCGCCGCCTCGGAAAGTAGCGTTGGCCGGGGTCGGGCCCGTGTCTAGTCGTGAGCCGTGCTGGGGCTCCGTCCGTGAGCCGTGTCCCGTACCGGGGCTCCGTCCGTGAGCCGACCGCTGCCGGTCGAAGGTCCGGCGCCACGGGGTCGGGTCAGGTGGCGCGTGGACGGCGCACGGGGCCGGTGCTAATGTCGAGCGGCGGCCGATGGCGCCGGCCCGGTCCGACGACCTGACGCCGGTCGGCAGACTCACCACGACTCAGACTGGAAGGCCAAAAGAACTATCCACGCGCGCCGTAACTTCAGCGGGCGTCTCGCCCGTCTGAGAATCTACGAATCTCGCCGACTGCCCTCTAGCCTCCCCCGAAATCCCTCCAGTTCTCCGACCGTGCCTTTGTCTGGTCTGCAGTGAAGCACGTCCGCGTCCATTACCGGCGCAGCTTCAGCGGGCCGGCACGTTCACGCGCCGCTGTGTCCGACCGGCAACTTTTCCATGAAGAACTTTGATCGCCGTCCCGGCCGTCAACAGCTTCCACAAAGGCTGTGGAGCTCTGTCGATGCAGGATCTCCGGGGCAGACCGGCAGACGGGCTGTCAACTTTCCGACGTCAAAAATCACAAACTCGGGACACATCCGCCACTAGTTTCTGTCAGCATTAGCTCTTTGTTCTCGTCGCCGACGGATTTATTCATGTGAAAGTCAATCCGGTAATGCTGAGTGCTCGCTCGAATTTCTGCGTGGCGAGGGGCTCGGGTGTTCTTCAAATGGCATGTTTGTTGAATATGCTGTTACTTGTCGTGTCCCATTAGTTTCAGCTGACTGCTTCTCTGGAAGGCGGCGATTCCCCCAGACTTCGGTTATCGCATTGGGAGAGTTCTTCGATTGCATTATGGTCTTGTGCCGTCGGTTTGCTGAGCAGTAGTTCGTCGTCGCCTCAGGAAAACTCGGCAATCATATTACGTGACTAGATTAGTCTGAGGCTCTGATCGTTATTGTGTTTGGGCGACAGACGTTGACTGGATGTTTCTCCCCTTTTTGCAGACATGTTACGAGATGGAGAAGTACCTGAAGGACGAGCCGAAGCTCAAGTCGTACAAGAAGCTGCCGTCCGAGCTGGACTCGGCGGCGGCGCGGTGGAAGTCGGAGCCGGAGCCGGACGACGGCGAGTACCTGTTCTCGTCGCGCGACTCGCTCGACTCGCTCAGCGTCAGCTCCGGCTCGTCGGCCAACTGGGAGACGGCCAGCGTCAAGACCGAGGAGCCCGAGTCGGAGAGCGACTCGGAGATGGAGGACGCCGCCGGCCGGCTGCTGGCCCACTCGCTCACGCCGCCCTCCAGTCCCGAGTGGCCGCCGGCGGCGCGGCTGGCCGGCCGCGGCACGCTCCAGGTGCGCTTCACGTCGCGCGCCGGCGGCCTCATCTCGTGCCTGCCGGGCCTGTCGCTCAAGGCGGGCCACGGCCGGCCGGCGCGCGCCGACTCCTCGCCAGATGGCAAGCGGCGGATACACAAGTGCCTCTTCTCCGGCTGCAAGAAGGTCTACACCAAGTCGTCCCACCTCAAGGCCCACCAGCGGACACACACAGGTGAGATCGCGACCGCTGCGCAGACCGCGACCACCCACACCTTCGGCAACTTCCTATACCCTTCCCGCATCAAAACGTCTATCATAGCAAGAGGGTCGATAGCATAGCTTGATACATCATCATAAGAAGGTCACATGGATGCGGCGGCCGACTTTTTGCATCCGGCGATCACCATTGGCATTCCTGTCTGGGCAGATATTGCGACCATTTAATGTCCTCATCCGCAAAAACAGCTGGCATATGACGGTGACATATCGACTCAGGGTTTCCGCGTCGGCTCAGACCAGTTGGAGACCGGGATATTAATGGTGCATATGGTCGAGGTAATGGCGTCATTTTTGCTCGTCTGCGGAGCCATTTGGCCTATTTGCCGGGATTGTATATCCGGAAACACGCTCGCAGGTGCCCTCCCAGCGGGGTCTTTGCGCCCGGAGTCTTTAGCGGAGCCCATTCCAGAGCAGCACAGGAGCAGAGGTGTTCTCAACTCGCGGACACTGGCTCCGATTGCCGTCGGCCGGCTGATGGCTGCCCCGTGTAAACCCGTCACCCGACGGCGGCTCGTGATGAAGCGACTCCCCCGCGGGAGTGGGAGGCCTTCCCGTCGGCGGGACGATCCTCCCCCGCTCCCCTCTGGCGCCAGTAAACAGTGGCGGCCGACCCGGGCAGAAATAGCCCCGGGGCGCGCTGGGTCAGCGGCCCGGTCGGCAGCCCCTCTCGCAGACGCCTCCCCTCCCCTCTCCAGCCATTCCAACAACTGACGGCGCATGGTAATGAAGATCAGAGGAGGGTGCATGTACACTCGGCTCTCTCTCTCTCTCTCTCTCTCTCTCTCTCTCTCTCTCTCTCCTCTGTCCCTCCTTATCCCTCCTCTACCCATCTCTCTCATTCTTCTCTCCTTCTCTCCCCTCTAATCTCCATCTCTCAGTTGGAACTTCCTGCGACAAGCATCTAGTTATACCTGGCATGCACCTGAGGCTCGCTGACGCTCCAAAGCTGCGATGCAGAGCGCTAGGATGACGGCAGACATTCAGAATCGCCACAGAAGAGCACAGCCTTAGCCCTTAGTGCAGTATCCCAGGAGGCACCGACCATCCTACGCAGACCCCGGATACGCACAGGATCATTTCGCGCACATTCTTCCGTCGTCGAGCCATCCATTAAACATGTCCGCCGAGGGATCAGCCGGCACGGCGACAAGCGCCATAGCGGGCTTTTCCTGTCGGGAAAGGCCGCTGGTGGAGGCTGAAATTCAGCCCCGGGCACTGCGGACTTCCCAAGTAGATCGTGAGGACGTCTTGGAGTGTGTGAAATGAGATGAGGCGATAGGTTTTAAGATGGGTGGATGGAAATGGGTTATATTTATAGCAGAGCTATGAGCCGGGAGACAGGATAGATACCTACGTGTCTGAACGAGAATAGGTTAGAAACGTGGCTCCCGAGTCCCAATCCTCTGCGTGGATCTCTGGCACGACGTGTGTGCCTTTGACAGCGATCAATGGCCTCTTTTCGGCCGATGGGTTCGCTCGGGCACTAACAGTCTATCACTCGTCGCCGTGCGCCTGGTGCGGGCGCGCGCGTATGGTGTGCGCCCTGCGCCGCCTTTGTTATTCGGCGCCAGGCGCGGCGCGGCCGTCGAATTACCGCGGCGCCTGGCGCGTCTGCAGCGTCATTATACAGCAGTCTCGGCCGTTATCTATGACGCCTTCTGTTGGTTAATAGAGCACGGGGAGCGGAGGGCCGCCCGCAACCAGGGGGAGTCGTCTGCCGCATGTCACCGCGAGACAGCCCCGCGCGATAACGCAGCACGGCCGCAATTATCGCCGGCTTTGCCCGGCTCCAATTGTCGGTACGTCGGCAATGGAGGCCGCTGGAGATAGGTACCGGCAGCCGTGGGGGATGTGGATGCCGCGGGTGAGCGTAAAGTCCGCGACGCTCACGTGTTCCATATATCGCTGTGAACGATGAGCGGCTGCCGCCGCGCCCCGTCTCCCACCACCGGAGGGTCCAGACAGTCCCCCGGGCCGCGAGTTCCGCTGATTTCTGCCGGTGCTCCATCATTCGAGTGGGTTTGGAGGCCCTAAATAGTCTGCTGGCCCGCTATCGGCGTCTCGCCGTGTTCTTTACGCAGATGGAGGAGCCGGCGGCGCGCCGTATCGGGCCCGTTTGCGTCAGCGCCTCCGCCGCGTCACTTTATCGCCTCGCTGCGCCGCTCTCGCCGCCGCCGTCATCGCCGCTACGTGGGCTGTCAGTGGATGCTTATCCGGCCAGCGTCACACTCCTGGCAATTTTCGAATAATCCCTCAACGACCTCGAGTGATTCCGAGACGTTTTTCGTCGGTCCCCGGCCCGATTACAGCCATCTCGAGTGGAGATCTGGGCGGGTCCACGATCCGGAGCTGTTGCGGGGCGGTCCCAAAACGATCCCAGCTTTTTTCCCTCGAGTTTCCCCCGGGCGTGTCCTCTGCGCTCTCGGAGGAATCCTTGAGCGGCCCTCGAGAGACGTCTGGTCCAGATACCGGTGACGGACGCCGACCCTATCCCCGCCGTCTGACGGGCGCGGATTGCCTCGGATCGGCCTGTTTTCCCCGCGCCCGCCGGTGCTCCCAGAGGAGGTTTTTGTGGCTGATGCCATGTGCCGACGGTCGGTGTCTTCATTAGGAGAATGTTGGAAGACGCGCGGAGCCGCCAGCGCAGGCCGTGTGGTTCTCTGACTCTCGCGAGCCCTTTCCGCGGCTGTCCCTTCTTCTAGCTCATCAGCGTCCGAAGGGAGGAGGCGGTCGCCGACAGCCCCCTGACGAGGGCGGCACGTGCGCTTTGTGCACGTGCCCGTACACTGACAGAGTGGGGTCGCATAAAAAGCGCCCGGCATTTCGCCAGTGCCAAAAGACGCCCGGCTGAAGGGCGGGCTAATGAGCCGAGCGGGCTGAAATGTCCCGGGCAGACCGCAGCCGCGTCGGCCAGTGTGTCAGCGACCCCAGACCGCCAGCCGTCCACCTAAGTGACCCGTGGGGAGAGAGAGCTGTCCCCATCTCCAGCAGCTGTTCCCGCCCCGGGGGAGGGGTGCGCCATTTCCCGGCCGGGATTAACCCTTTCTCTGCTGTGTTAATCATTCATAGCTGCGCGCGGATCTCGCAGACAGAGGACAGCCCGATGAGCGGTGGATAAAGGCGGCACGGAGGTGCGGGCGGTGGAACACGGACTGTCCCGTCACCTGGCCGACTGATGACGTAATGCCGTGTCCGCGCGCCCCTCGCGTGCCCCCAGTGGGTGTCAAATTGGGGGGACTAATGAATACTAATGGCGTGCCCCGCAGAGCATCAATCACTGGCGTGGAGCGCGTCCGACCCAATCCAATAATCGAGGCCCGCCCCAATCCAATCATCGCCACGGGTGTTGCGCCCGCGCGCACGTCCTCTGTTGCGGTGTGCGTGATCCGCCGATGATGGGACGACACGCGTTCCGGAGAGGGTACTCGGAACTGGGCTGATGAAAAACACACTATATCGAGGACCCAGAGACCTGATGGTGGGTCATCATACAACCCGACCCGGGATGGTGTTTTGGGTACGGTTCCCTGATCAGCCATTCGCTGGACCGGCCGTGGATCGCGGCTGATTATTTCGATTTCCACTCGCATCAGCGTCGATCCGAGTTTGCTCAGCGGCTGAGCAAACGGCCGGCTGAAAGCGGCCGCGCGGGCCGAGGACGGCGCGCCGATGATGTTGACCTCGAGTCTGTGGCCGCCGGCGCTGTCTGGACGTGTTGACCGTGCACCCCTCATCTCCCGACTCCCCTCAGTAATCTCAGCCTGTCTCCCCCCGCGCTGTTGGCCGACCTTCGTCCTTGATTTGCCGGTTAGGATGGGGTAGGATGTGGGTGCCAGTCACCTGCTCTGTTTCGTCGTTTCGTAACTGCTTCATGGCGTCACCGTGTGAGCAGTCGTGTTCAATGTTGACTCAAACGCTTAGAGCGCGGCTGTCAGGTGGCTGTCAGTCCTCAGGCGCCGGTGTGCTGTCCTTGAGCGCGCCTGTTTGGACTAGAGATAGCCCTTGTTGGCGACTCATCCTTCATCCCTGGTTATGCCTCGCTCCCCTCCGTCTCCAGCTCTTCTCTCTCCGTTCGTGTACAGTCACGGTATGTCGTTTGCACTAACCGTCCGCTCCTTCCCCTGCAGCTGACGGGGGCAGTGAGATGAGACGCGGTCTCTCGGGGGAGCTCATAATTGCTCATTGCAGGTGCATAACTCACCACATCTCTAGCTGAGCTTGCCCACCAGACTCTCTAGTCTCCTCGACACCGCCCCCCCCCCTCCGTCAGGTCACGTGACCCGACCGGGTCTCGTCGGACCCCGACCGTGACTGTGGGCCCAACTCGACGCCCTGTTTGCACTATGTTTTGGCTGCATGGTCGCCGTTTTTGACAACCACCGGCAGAAATAGGGCGCGATCGTAAATCGAGAGTGGGATTTATTTGGTCGATGCAGCGGTGTCGGCAGCGGCGGCCATGTTTCATCGATTGTGCGGGTCTCGCGCGGCGCGACGGGTAGCGGCCGCTGTGAAACAGTGCGCCAGCGGGCCTCCTGTTTACTCCGCGGCCACCCCTCTGTGTATACGCAGCTGCCAGGCAACGCCCGGGTTAGATCGTCGATGAGTTTCGGCAGCCCCCGTCGTTGGCGTCGACGTCAGCGACGATGACGTCGAGCGATCAGGCCGGGGTCGGAGCCCGAAGGCCATTATTCCCGCGGAGGATAACCCTTCTTTGTTTCGGGGCGTCGCGCGGCTCACTGTCCTCTTTGTCCCGGTCTGTGGACGGGCGCGGGGGGCGGTCGCTGCTGCCTTTTTCTGGAGCGGCGGCTGCCGCCTGTCATATCACACAGACTCGGGAAACAGACGGACGGACGCGCGGCGGCGGCCTGCAGAGTTGTCGGTGGCCGCGATGTTGCGAAAGCCGTGTTTTCTGCCGGCGGCGTTCGGAGCTTTGATGCGCCTGCCGGCGGCGCCGCGGCGCTGGGGGGTGTTTCGGCGCCGGCTGTCGGCCGGCGGCAGTTGTTCGTGTCCGTCTGACCCCCCCCCCCCTCCCTGGACGCTGACCTGAGTGAGTTTGCGGCCGGCCCCTCGCCGATCTATAATGGTCCGAGGTGTTGAAAAGCGGGCGCAGCGGCGTCAGCGATAGCCGCTTTTTTTGGTCTGCAACTGTCTGCTCCGACACTGGTAAAGAATTCAGCGTCTTGCTATCGCTGGAGTAACGATGTGTAATGATTTTTGCACCAACTTGCTTTGCAGCGTCGAGTCGGAAGCACAACTGGAAAGGTCAGCTCAATGTCAGGGTTGGTCGCAGACTTCCGAAGGGCACCGCCGACGGACTTTGAGCTGTTTACTCCGAAATGACGGCGCGGTGCCATATCTCTATCACATCTCGGTCGGTTCGTGTGCGGCCAGTTTTTGTCCCTCAGCAGAGTGGCTGTCCAACAAAAAGCAGGCCGCGCCATTAAGTTCATTGGTCTCTTTTCTCCGGCCTGTTAAGCTAATCCGGTGGAAATGGCGACACGTCCACGGGCCCCCTCCCGGTGCGCGCGCCCCGGCTCCCGCCCGCGCTTCTGCGGTGCTGCTGCGGCCGCCCCTCCGCTCCCTCCCGGTCTTGTTATGAAAAACAGGCCGGCAAAATTGTCTAGGAGCTGCTCCACGCCCCGGGGAGTTCTGGCTGATAAAGCCACGTGAGGTTCTGTCACAAAAATAGCTACGCCGTACTCGCCAGATGCAGGCAGACGGGTGGGTTCGATTTCTCCGCCGATGCCTTGGGAGGCAGTTGGGACTGCAATCCGCCGCTGATTGGAAATCTTCTCCCGACGCGGGCTCATTGAAAGTGCGATAAATTTGTGACGATCCGGCCGGGCCCGGCGGCGAGGTGTCACTGAGAGACCGGAGGAGGCTCCGTTGTCTGGAGTGGCTGTCGTACCGACGATCGCTGCTCGTCTGTGAGTCGGTACGTCGGCTCCGGCGTCGGACCGGCACCTGGAGAGAGCGAGAGGCGCTCATGGCGGGGCAGAGTGCGGAAGCGTCGGCGGCTCTGCCCTCTCTCCGTTGCCAACGGCCGTCGGCGGAGCGGCATCGATCGCCGCCGGCTATAAAATGTCACGGCGGCGTCTGGCGACTGCGGCGACTCGGACCGACGGCCCACTCGGCCATGGGAGAGCAGGAATGGAAGGAGATGTGTGGGAGAAACAGGGAAGGAAAGAATGAGGAGGAGGAACGGAAGAAGGGACGGGTAATGGTTCCATCACTCCTTTGATAGCTATTCCTTCTAAAAGCATACGATGATATTCACAGAGGGAATAATGAATAGTGAGTAAATCAAGTCATAAAACCAGCTCGTAAAGCGGGAGGCATCTGGCTATTATTTTCAAGCTGCATATGATAATGGATGCTGTAGGAATACCCAACAATGCCCGGAAAGGACCGAGTCGGGCATGTCAACGGCATGCGTGGCACAACAAACACAAAGACACAGAAAAACACGCCGAACGCACTCGATATTGTTTCTGTGGTAACCACTTATGACCACATCATGTGGTACGCGAGCAGCTTATTACTGACCCGAGCCATTAAATTCCCACTGGGTGGCTGGCTCGACGTGGCCTCATATCGCGGTGTGTTTTTTGTCCGCGCTGATGAGGGTGAATGCGAGTTGCAAGTCGCCACGTCTAATTGTACACCGGGAGACGCGGCTAACGAGCGCTTTGGACGTGCGGCCTGTTTTGTCGATAGGCTCTCTCCCGTGGGACGCAGACGCGACCGCCGCCGGCCGCTCCTGGTTGTGCCTCAGTGAGTGGTCTTGCATCATTTCCAGCGCATGAGGTGATGGCGTCCGTCTTCGATCTGCTCGCGGAGCGTCTCCAGTCTGTCAGCGGCGGCGTGCTCCGTCTGGACCGGAGGCGCCATGGGTCTGCTTCCTCATCAGGCTCGTCCGTCTGTCTGTCTGTCCGTCCGTCCGTCGGGACCCATGATGTGCCGGCGGCGGCCGGTGACCGTGACGCCGGCAGTGGGCCATCAGCTGCGGACCCGGCGCTCCCCATTACGGTCCCGTCTCATTTACAATCGATGTCGTCCGTCAGCCCCTTTGTCCACAGGCCCGTGTCCTGTGTGATGGCACCCGCGCCGACCACCGCCGCCTAGCTGGTCTGTCTCGGAGCTAAATCGGCCCGTCGGACGAGCTTAGCACGCAGCGCGTGCGGTGGACGATCCAACCGAGACCGTGGCTAAAGGAGCAATTGATCGATATCTTTTGTTTGGGTGGCCGGTGGGTTTTTCGCGAGGCGCGGGTGGCCGAAATTTATGGCCGGCAAACCGGTCGGATAATTGCCTGGCGCTGCATAAATCACTGGGCGCGTGGACGGCTCGGGAGGCGTCCTCAGCGGCCGGTCACCCTCACCCCGCGGTGGTGACTGACCTGCGCGCACGCCGGCCCGCTCCGAGGATCACACCAGCTAATGACGTATGTGAGCGATACGTCAGCGAGGCCATAAGGCGCGGTTCATATAGCTCCAACTGGGCTAAAATCGGCCGAGACTGGCCTCAATGGCTGCAGGGCCACCGGCGCAGCGGAGGTTGTCAAGTGAGATGGTGGTAATTTGATCAGAGCTGAACAGCTCTCCAGAGCGGCTCGAGAGGGCTCCATTTGCACTGAGCCCGGGATGCGAAAGCTGCCGACAACCCTTCCTCGGCCCAGCGAGTTAGAGACAATATGGGTAAAACGATGTTTGACGAGCATTGTACTGGATAGTTAGACATTTGTGGAAACCGAGCGGTGTTGTTGGAAATAGCACATCAGTGTGCTTCATTGCTTCACACAGGATGCCATAGCACAGGAGCGGATCACCATAAGTTGCGATCGCGATGTCTCTTTTGGTCGGTCAGTCTATTTTTACTCATAACTCGAAACGTTGATAAAGCACCTGTCTGGAAACGCTATCGCTCTGATTATGACCGTATGTTTCAGACCAGCCGTTGTTTCACTTTTAGCTTGCCTTTGCATAGTTCCAGAAGGCACAAACGAGCGATTTTTGTCGTCCAATAATTTTATGACGGCCGTCTGGCCTGTAAATCTTTGCCTTTCGGCGCAATCAAGCGTCGGGTCGAGACGAGCGAGACGGAATTCGGGGAACGACCACTGATTTTAGACCATGGCCACTGCGCGGCCAATGTGATTTGTATTTCTGCCCGGCGAAATATTTGTTGAGATTGCCTTCTGAAATTGGACTAATCTGCCTCCGCGTCCCTCCGGGCACAATCCATCATGCATTGTGTCCCGGTGTGCTGCTGGCGCCGCTCTGCTTTCTTATCTCCCCTGCGATAGCAGTCCCATTTCGTCGGGGAAAATTATCCATCACTGCAGAACAAACGGCGCCCATTTACCGGCCGAGTTGACATCGCTCGGCGCGGCGGCGATCTATCGCGCCGGCCGAGTTAATCGCGATATGGACCCCGTCTATTGCGCACGCCGCCCGGGAGACAAACCGGAGACAGAACGGGAGACAAACGGGAGACAAATTGCCTCCCGGACCCGCCTCGCCGTCTCCGGTCGCCGCGTCGATTCGACGAGCGACGGCTCCCGGAGGAACGCGTCGATGGGGACGCTAGGCCTTCGTCTCGCCGTTTCGAGACTGTTCGCCGCTCAGCACTAGGCTGGAAAGGGATAGTTCCGAAACTAGGCACTCTATTGTCCCTAGCAGCAGCGATGAATCTGACGGTGCCCAATCTGAAGCTGTGTAGAAACGGCCGAACCGTGCACACTGCACAGCACTGCCGTGCAAAACGGGAGCAGATCCATCCGTCGAGCCCGTGTATACCTGCGGTTTCTACAGCGCAGTAATGAACCCGCCACCGGAAGACGCGATAAATTCCGAAAGCCGAGCCGGACCGATCGTGGAATCTCTGATAACCCGCGCCCAGACTGGTGATCTCAGACCGATAGCTGCAGCGGGGTCACTCTGTCCGGGCGGGGGGCGGCACCCTGGGAGCGCGCTCAGCTGTGACCCTCCCCCTCCCCACTACCCCTCCCCGCCTACGCGCGTGGCCTTTCCCGGACGTGACGAACGCCGCCAACACGAGGAAAGCAGCGCCCCGGTTGGGCCGATTCACTTTCCTTCCCGGTCCAAGCGCGCCATAACCGAGCCCAATCAGCCAGACTGACGCCCGAGCTGTGACGTCAGAACTCCGTAAGGTTGTATATCGCTGCGACCCTGAGCTCTGCGACATGACCACAGACTAGAACGATGAGCGATCCCACGTGCATGCAGTGATGCGTCATTGTTGTTACTATCTACTACGTCGTAGCTGGATTAAGCGAATCAACTCTCTGGGTTTAAAAGTGGCGTGGAGTTGAAAAAGAGCTTCTGCATTTAGCATAACAAAAACAGGAAAGTGGGTAGGTGCAGTTCAGAAAGTCAGAGCAAAGTTTGCACGCTATCGTACAAGTCGCGAACTATAAAAGAGGCCTTGCGCGAAACATTTTCCACTTATGCCCCTGAGCTATTTTCTCACGGATTCCGGTCGGCCAGTCACGACTGCCCGTGACGTTTGGCTCAGCACTCCTCTGGCGCGACTGTGCACTCTGCCGGTGTTCCCTCTGGCAGCGGCGGCCGACTGTGACGTCATGTGTTGACATCCGGCGGGGGTGGGCTCCGATCCGGTTTGTTTGTGATCCCCCTGGCTGGCTCGGCTTCTGTCGCTGCCTCCCGGGGCGAGACGGCTGGCACTGGCCTCCGATGAATAGTGAGTAGTGAGCTGGCACGGCCCATCGGCACGGGTGACCTGGCGGGGGACCCGGCGGGGTGACTGGTGCGGGACCTGGCGGCAGGCTCCCTGGATGCCGTGAGCTGACGGCCCCGACCCAAACCGGTCACCGGATGACATTTGTTTTCCGGAAATGGTCGTCCCACCGGCTGCATGACAGCCAGGGGGCGGGGCTGTGCAGCACGCGATATCACCTCCCCCACCCCTGTCCACCCCACACTCATATCCCGCCCCTCTCGTGCATCGAAAGGTCACCTGTCGCCCGTATATCACAACCGGCCTCCTCGCTGAATTCGGTATGAATGAGTCCTCATCGGGGCCGAACCAGTTGTAAGGCGGTCGCGCCGGTCGATGTCTGGTCCGATTCGGGCGAGCGCTGTTCGATCTGAAGCTGCCGCTGTTTTTAATTAGCGCCGCTCGCGTATCGCATAGCGATAGCTGCCTCCCCCGGCGGCGGAATGGACTCGTCCAGATCGGTGTCTGTGCCGTCATCCAAGCGAAGAGGCGGAAGGGAGCCATTAGGATTGGCAACTTAATGAATCCATCAATAGAGGGTGAATCCATTCTGGAAATAGACCCGTTATGATCTTGCCATTAAAAAGGTAGGTTGGAGACGAATTAGGAGGATTACGTGAAGTGAAATTGAACCTGGAAACCAGTGTGTGAAACTAAAAGTTTTAATGAATTGCATATTTAGCTTAATTAACTGCAACTGCCTCGTTTCAGTTAAATTGCGTACGCGTTTCGTTTAATTTGTAACTTCGTGCCTCGGAAACTTCGTGCCTCGGAAACATGGAAACCCATGAGTAGATCGTGCATGACGGAGCGCTAACGGGTCCTCCAGTTCAGCGGAGTGCCCGTTAGTCTCCTGATCTTCCACCGGCGATTGTGCACTTTCCCGTGCCGAACGGTACACTCATTGGACGACCTTCGAGTGGCAGTCACTGTCGCGGCCCCTCACGACCGTCGTCTCCGGACGAGTCCTCCGGTCACGGCCACCGTCGTCCGGTGACCGTCTGACCGCCGCCATGGGGAGGGGGTAGGGGGTCGGGGGCTCGCCACCTCCCACCGACCCCTGCGGGCAGACCACTCAGCGGCCGCGGCGGACCATTTCCGGCGGCCTGTGACCCCCCCCCCCCCTCCCCCTCGTCGGTCACACTCAGTCTGACACCAGCGACTGTCTGTGGTCAGCAGTCAGCGGCGCACACGGCTCTGACCGTGTTTGGATCGCCCGTGACTCAGCCGATCGGCATTCGATGACGTCACCGACACACCAGATACACAGGCTATCGGCTGCTGATTCCGCGATCGCGGAATTCTCGCGATAGCACCCTCTGCGGACCGGATCGTCTGGCGTCAGAACTGACGATTTCTCTAGAATTTGACTACTCAGCATTGAGAGCATCATTCCGTGATTAAAAACGGGCTCGAAGTTTAATTAACTTGTATCGATTTGTATCGCGAACGGCGAAACCATTCACGGTCGAGTAATGCGGTGCAGCATGCCTTCAGGCGCTTACCACTAACGCCATCTATGGGTTTTATTCGAAACTACATACGTACTGTCGCTTGATCCTCGACTTATTTGTGGCAGTCGCTCAGCTCGTAAGCAGTTATTGTGCAGGGTTGGGGAGCACATTCATTCAGGTTTGAGCCTTCACCTTTCTACGACTGATTGCTGAAGTCGAACCGTTCATTTGCTGACATTTGGCTGCGGCTGGTGGTTACAACACCACCTGTAAAAATATCCCCGGTCCGCGGAGTTTGCGACGGGTCATTCGACTCACATAGCCAAGGCCCCGCCTGAAAGGTCGCGCGGCATTTTTAGCCGTGTCGTTCGAAGGTCCGGTCAGAATTCGGCGCTGACCATTCATTGGGATAGCTCGGCATTTGGTTGCCAACCGACCGCCGTCGGTATAGCGTCGGTAGGGACTATCGTGGGCCAGCCGTCGACTCAGCAGCGGCGACTGGTCGCCGCTGCTGCCCCGCAGCTTACGTCAACTTGAAACAGGAAATCGGCAAGCCGTCTTAGAAATAACCCTTGTCGGAGCGTTCTCGGAGCAGTCTGCTCCTGTCACTTCAAGTTTTAGGCCACAACAGCGATCGACAGAGCCCCGAAAGCCTCTCGGCGCTGAGCTTGCGGCCCGTTCAAAAGAACGAACAAAGACGGCGAGCGCGTCCATTATGTGCCTTCAGCTTTGATTTTTGCGTTTCATTTTCGTTTCGATGACTTCCTAATCCATTGTAGCTCGTTTCAGTGTGATATATGAGAGAGCGGCCTGTCGGCCGGCGGCCGCAGATCGTCCATTTCGGGCGCGCTCGGCCGCGGCCGCGATGTTTCTCGCCAGGGTAACCCGCTGGTCTGGACACGACGATCAAAAAATGTCCGACCCTGCAAGTGCAGTGTACCAGGAAAGCGGCGGCATCTGAGCTCTCTCGGCCGAAAACAGCAAACCGATCCGTGTTTATGTTTCCGAGTCAGATTATTCCGTGCAGCATTTTGATATGTAGGCACTGCGTTTGTTGTTTTAGTTATATGGGTTCTGGAGAATGCAGCTCTGTTTCCGGAACCTGTTGCGAATGTCAGCTCTCTCCTTCCCTCTCCTTTTGTGTGGCTGCGGACCGGGCGGCCATCCCCGGCTCCCCGCCGTCAGTCGGTGAACTACTCCCATTAATACCCGGCTGGTTATCCGCACCCCGCCGCCCCCGGCGCTGCGGTACTGTGCGGGGATCGAGCAACCCGTCCCTATACCGGCGGCTCCCCGAGATGCCGCCATAAACTCCTATTACCGGCCCCGATGCATCGACCGGCTGTGTCTGCCGCGGGGTGGCCGCCGAAACAATGTGGTCGCGACGCCGCCGATGGGGCATTCATACCCCGATATGGAGTCCTGGTCCGCGGATCACGCCTGGCTGCGGGCTCCCTCCACCATACCGTCCGAGTCGTCAAGTGTTTTATGGGCTCATTATGTCCACGCATGCATGTTGGAGGGATGGTGGCACTACCATGGATTGTGGACACAATTGGATAGGGAGAACGGGTAGAGGGCTTAATGGCAGAGGGTTATACCTGTCGGGAATCACTGATACGCATCAGAGCCCTTTGTAATCAGCTCTGTTGTTTACTTTCCTCGTTAACGTTGTTGGATTACGCCATCGCTTATATATGTCCCAAGTCTGACAGTGACTTGCTGGATGCTATTCCTATTAATCATTCCGTCTTTATACGGTGTATTGACATTGCTAATGGTAGACGCGGCGAAAGGAACAACGAGGCACGCGTTCCATGAAACATCGAGGTTATTTTATGCAACCGTGCCCTTCACATGACTCATGAGAACTGGCACAGGAATTTATTCAAGCGCGCCACGTTCTAGATAATCGGGTTTCATCTACATTTGCATACATCCCTGCTAATAGCTTGAGACCTTTGACAAATGGCGTCTCATTGGGTCCTCCGTTTGGCTTTGGAACTGGACGGACGTGCCACTGGTTGTCGCGACAGGGTCCTGGCGCCGCTGTGTCGCTGACAATAATGCAGAGGCCGACGGGACCCGCTATGCATGCACCGTCTGCCCCGTGTCCCGCCGCTGCACTCAGCTGTGATTCATCGCCATATATGGACATTGCCATATTTGGCCTGGGACAGGCCTGGGTGCCCGTTGACGCGTTTTTTCCTCGGCATGGCGCCGATCCTACCTTGTTAACCACTGTGCTCAATCATATATATTTAATTGCCCGGTCCGAGCACTATACCAGTTATTATTCGGTCGCTTTCCCAAGGGTGTTTTAAAATAATGTCCGAACGAAGTGAGGACATTATTTTATCGAAAATAGCGTCCGAACGGAGTGAGGATGCTATTTTCGAAAATTGCACGAATGAAATGAGTGCAATTTTCGCATTGAATGTGCGAGCCTGCGAGGCGAGCATATTCAATGAAAACACCCTTGAGGAAAAGCGACCGTATCATGGCTGGTATAGTATTCGGACCGGGTAATTAAATTTATTATAGTAAATTTTTTGGCACCTAGCACCAACGCATCTCTGAGAAAGGGTTCGCTTTTGGGCTTCGACATCAAGGAGGGGCACGGGAGAGGGGGGGGGGGCAGCAAATGGGTAAAGCTTTGGGCGTATAATGAAAATTATTGCCAATGGACTTTAACACACGATGGGCGAATAACGAAATTAATCTATAACTTGGTTTCAGTATACCTATACAAATGGTAAATTGCCTACCATGTCGTATTTTGCTTGAAATTCATCCCTCATTTCTCAGATATTTCCTGGTAAACATGCGAGACGCGTCTGTTACCTACTTTTATTAGACATTCATGCTACGAAGCGAGTGAGGAGTAGGCGTTGCGGAGACATGTTTTGTCTTCATTAGTGGGGAAATGTGATGTCGTTGCATTCCCTCCTCTTTCCTACGTTTTGAGTTTTGACATCCAATATCCATGAAGGTATGATAACAAACGTCGATCTTACTACAAACACTGGCTCCTGACAGTGCTGTTCTTCCCGTTTTGTAAGGTTCATCTTCAATTGCTCTTTTCACTGACTCTTGAGAACTAGGTGTACCTCGAAATCTGCCTTCTAAATTTCTGCGTAACCTGCTAAGCCATCTCTTTGAAATGCATACGAAAAGTCATTACATTAAGGCTGTGTTCTTTTCAAAATTCACCTGTCAACCTGTTTCGCAATTCATTTTATTCCAAGCTGCAAGCTTCTATCAAGATTACTAGATATGACCCAAGGCATATGACCGGACTTTTATTGAAGTTTCAGTCATCGAATGCATTGTTTAACAGGGAACTTTTGAAGAGAAGAAAACTGCCGTATAATGAAATTAACCGCCGTGTTTTTATGCATGGGTTTTGATAGGCATTTCCGAGTTTTGGCGTCGACTGAAATTAACCGTCTCTCGCGCTTCAGCCTTTCAGCAGGCCACCTTTATACAAAATTTAACTGAACTTTTTTAACATGCGTCGGTGGCAAAAATGTACTATAATGCTATTTATTGTAGCCTTTCGCCTGGCGTGAGGTTTCTGTAAACAGCATGTCACGAGGCCAGCTCTCCGGGCAGCCAGTACGGGTTTTGTTGATGGGTCGTGTCATGACCCGACTGCACCCTCCCCTCCCCTCGCTCCCCTCCCCCGCAGCCTCGCGGGGCCGGTGACCCGGCGCCGAAGCCTTTCACTTTCACGCGGCATTGCTGACCTAGTTGGAGGTCACCGACCCGACCTGGCCTTCAGCGTCGGCTGGCTGTCTGAGCCGCCGCTGCCGCCGCCGCTGCCCGCCACTGCCCGACGTATATATCTGCCGGGCCGGTAATTAACCCGACCCAGTCGCCGCCCGGGGGTGGGGAGGGGGCCGCGGGGTGGGAGAGGGGCCGGCACGACTGTCGCAGTCTCGTGCAGCGGTGCCGAGGTCAGCGCCGCCGTCATTCATCAGCGCACAGTGCCTCCCCGGGCAGACAGAGGCGGCATGGACAGAGGCAATGGCCGCATGCACCCTGCAGCTCGGGGAGGGTCCGCTAGAGCTGCAGTTTACGAGCACGGCGGCCCGACACCCGTGGCCTCGAGAATATGGAGCATTGTGCCGGCCCGTTGGGCTGCTGCAGCCAACATACCGAGTAGAAGGGACGCTGGGTAGAGGGGAGGGTAGTAGGGAGGGAGAGAGAACATGGGACCTCCGCGCTCGCTGATTAGTGTAACTAGACGGTGTATAATTAGCCAGATGAATTCCAGCGCGTCGGCTCGTTACACGAGATGCAGCGGTGGCCGCCGTTCGTCCCAGCTCGCTTCTCTCCGCCTGTTAGCGTGTCACGGTCCGCCCGACACGGGCCGTCACGCGGCGGGTTTTTCATGACCCTGTGACCCGTCACCGCAGGCTCTGACCTGACATGACCTCTGGCCTGGATCGAGTGGAGATGTCAGTGCACCCTGGCCGGGGATGAGCCTGTTCTCTCTGAACTCACTCAACCACACGCAAAAAGCGACATTCTGCAATGTCGCTAGACGCTATAACTGGCTGGTGGGCGACGGTAAGAAATTACAGATAAACGCTTAGGATGCACGTTATCAAATTTCAGTACGAAATACTGCCTAACCAGATTGGTAATAGGCCAAAGGAGGGTAATTTGAACTTTTAGGAATACTTCTCCACTGTAAACTGTTCCTATCGAACCACCCAAACGTTTCTATAATGATACTTGACCCTTTAATACTGATACCCTTTTTTAGAGTTACCTCACTGAACATTTTGACATGACACGTTGACAATGAGACACAAACCAATTCAAAAACAACATTGAGTCGGTACATTACCGAGAAGTGAAAGTTGCTCCGTCGACGCCTCTGGGCGTAGCGCTGAACCGGCAGCCACGGCCAAGGTCAAATGTCACCGCCGCCAACCCCTCACGCACTTGACCGATATCATCGCTACACGCTGTCACCATGCGACAAAATGTTTGTCATCACCGAGATCCAAACTAGGCCACAACACTTCTAAAAAAATGAAAAATGAAAAAAACGAGAATGAAAACTATTGCACCCCAAGGCTTGCACAACACACAACATAATTTCACCGCAGGCGCAGAGCTTTGTCACCCCTCCCCTCTGGACGCGTCGCCGTCAGCTGAGCTGCTGAACGCTGATTGGCTGATCCAGGTGATTCTCGCCACGGGCGATTCAATGCGATCGCTATGGGACGGGCCGCTGCTGACTGGCCCAACAATAGAATGCATTCGTATTTTATATTGATATTCACTGAACGGTAAATGTAATGGATTATTTATTGAAGCAATTGAAGAAAGGTTTTCGTGTGCTCCAAAATAGCGTCAGTCGTCTCGTCAGCTTTAAAAAGAATCGCTATTTATTTGTAGGTACCTATAGGTACTGGTAGACTGTTCGTAATGTCATTCCGACCGGCTGATACAAGGTCTCATCTTAGTAGTTATCTCTCCCTGTCAGCAGTTCTACATTTCACTCCAAACTACTTCATCTCCCACGTCTGTCCTCTCTCCACGCACCTGTTCTCCCTCCTCCCTCTCTCTCCTCCCTCCCTCTACCCAGTCGTAAGGCCGCCTCAGTCGGGGGCCCGCCAACTCGCAGTCCAGACACGCTCGTGCGTATGCGTAGGCATGAGAGCGGGGCGGTCGGCGTCGGCCCGTCCCGTTACCCGGTGGAATGCCGGGGTGCGGGCCCGGCCGGCCCGCGGCCACCGACCTCGTACAGGTGCGCCACTCTCATGGGGAGTTGCTGCCGGGAAAATCACGGACAAATGGAGACTAATCGTGGTAAAGTGGACCGGATTTATCAGCTAAAACGATTTATTCATTCGGCTTTAGGTGCACAGTTATTGCAGAGTGAGAGGCATTGTAGTGTTAAGTTGCATCGTTGCATCATTGCGTTACATCGTTCAACTTTTATCGTCCCATCTACTTGAC
This sequence comes from Amphibalanus amphitrite, assembly GCF_019059575.1. NCBI lineage: Eukaryota > Metazoa > Arthropoda > Thecostraca > Balanomorpha > Balanidae > Amphibalanus > Amphibalanus amphitrite. The sequence continues at coordinate 83,941 of NW_024883271.1, forward strand.
CATATTTCAGCGGAACTCCGTCCTATGTCCCTTGATGCTACAAAAACGCAGTCACTGTCGCAACTATAGCGACCATGCGATGAAAAGATGTCGAAACACCCTGCGTCTGCAACGCCATGATATGAGCTGATACGTGCCTGATGCCTAGTCCTATCCGGCCGCCTCAGCTCACCTCTCACCTCTCACCCATTCTCACCTCACCTCACATCAGCTCCAGGCCTAAGCCGCGCCGCACGTCGCGCAAAAACCCCTAGACAGCTACTTTCTCCTCCCCTAGGCTCATTCCTATGCGTCGGACACGACTCATAAAAGGCCCATACAGGGACATTTGCCGTCGCCGCGCCGCGGGGGACGACTTTTCGCCGACGAGCCTCGATGGTTGATGCTGAGAGCTCGCTCGGGTTTAAGCCCCACTGAAATTCCTGGCTCACACTCTGGCGTCAGCGGCGCGGCCTACTAATTAAAAACGCACCCCCGCTGCCTGGTAATGGTGGCGTTGTTTGTCTTCACACCTCCTCTGGGGAGAGGCGCCGGGCGCGATGGTAATGTCGGGAGGGGCGCCCGTCCGCCGCTGCTGGAACTGGAGCGAGAAGTCTGCATGGCGGGGGCGGCGGCCGGCCACTGTGCAGGCCGGAAACCGCTGCGGCATTCCATGGCAGGCCCGTGTGACGATGGCGTTGGGGGAGCCGCTCGGCTGAGTGGCAGTCGGCCACATCATGCCGCTAACGGCTTTTGTTAGGTTATTTATTAGCAAAACATGTGGCGCTGGGTACAGATGTGACGACTGACGAGTTGCAAGCGTTACGAATATAAAATATTAAACTCACAATGGCTTAAACGCTTAGCAATCCATTTCGTTTCAAAAGATTGAAATAGTTCCAGTTATCTATTTTGCTATTGACCCCGTGTCGTGTAATTGACCGTGCTGAAATGTGACCGAACACAATGAGGGAAAGTGTGCAACTTGCCGGTCTTCATCTGTCGACCACATCCCTCTCGCAGCCCATGACCCTTCCATGTGACCCGTTTACTAACAGTATCCCCATCTGTGTGTGTTTCAGGCGAGAAGCCGTACCGGTGCTCGTGGGAGGGCTGTGAGTGGAGGTTCGCCAGGTCCGACGAGCTCACCCGACACTACCGCAAGCACACGGGCGCCAAGCCGTTCAAGTGTGAGAGCTGCGAGCGGTGTTTCTCTCGGTCCGATCACCTGGCGCTGCACATGAAGCGCCACCAGGCCGAGCTATGATAGCGCCGGCCGCCAGCCGCCGCCGCCGAGCCGTCAGGGACAACACTGCCACAGCGTCATTCCAGAGCGCCGCGCCGGCCGCCCTCCTCCCACCTCCCGGCTCCCCTCTGCAGAGGGGCAGAGGGGACGGGGAGAGGAGAGAGCGCCGAGCCGGACACTCGCGTGCCGCCCGCCCGACGCGCCACAAGATAAATCGCCGATCGGTTCGGAGGCTCTGTTTATGAAATTTGTGACCGCCAGTGCCGCTCGCTGAGCCGCGGCTCCGCGGAGCGATTTCGTCCGGTAGCAGCACGCCGATAGCGCCGACACGCGAGGCCGCACCGGTGACGGCCCACGGCAGGCTGTCGGCCCGTCACCCGGACCCGCTGTCGGCAGCGGCGCGGCTCCGCGACACACTCCGTTCAGTTGGCGCCGGCCCCGCCGCTTCTCCGCCTGCCAACGCGACCGTCACCGGCCGCAAACAGGACTGCATCGCTTCCGACTATTTTTTGGTGTTCTTACTGTCCCTGTGACGCTAAACGCATCTCGCCGGTGATTCTGTCCCAATCAGAGCCTTCGAGTTCCGCCGCGTGGCGCGGAGCGGGCACCGAGGACGGAGTCGAGAGTCCACTGCTCGTGGCTCGCGCGGTGAGCGGGGGACCGGCCGACAGCCGCCCCCGGAACAGACTCGACGGCGTGGGGTGTCCACAGTTCAAAGCTAACAAAGCTTTAATGGCGCGCGGCGGCGAGAAGACGATGGTGCGAGACGAGAGAGCGACGAAGTGCAAACCTGTCCACCGCGCGGAGCGTGATCCGGCGGTGGCGGGACGAATCTGTGATGAGCGACGCGCCGTGTCGGTGTGTCGGCTCCCGGAGATGGCCGACCATCTCCGCGGCGCGCACCTATGTGTCTCTGAGTGTGAGTGTGTGACCGCGAGAGACAGCGCCGCGCGCGAGTAGACTGGCGTAGAGCGGACACGGTCCGCCGCTGTGTCCGGTTTGTATGCGTTGTTTTGTTGTTTGGTCCGAGCGCGCAGTGGGTGAACTCTTTTGGTCGCCGTTTTGTTTTTCGCCGTCTTCGAGAAAACGAGAAATTGTCAGACTCGTCTTCGCTGTGACTCAATCAAAATAACCACTCGTACACCGAAAGCTTCCTTCAAATTATAGAGTATATCCAACTTTTCAGCCCCGATTGTAAGGTGCTTCTTACAAACGATATGGCGGTCGAGTTTCTAAGGTGCGCGCTCTTTATATAAATGAAATTGTGACCGAGTTGATCTTTATGCGCGTGATATGTGGTTAGCGATAACGAATTCCTTGGTCGTCAATGATGGTTGAGAAAGATGCGTCTGCTAACTCAAAGTGCGTGTTCGTCATTCGAATTTTGTTTACGATGAAATGCAGGCCTTTACGGCTGGGAGCTTTAGGTTTATAGCTAACCGTGATGTGAGACTTTGTCACCGCACCATTCAGCCATCGGACGTACATTGTGAGTAGTTGACCAGACATCAACCATCGTGTTCATGAATCATGCATCTTGTCTCACGCGTGTGACTATAATGGTGCGTCCGACTGTCTGAGCTGCCTGTGTGCGTGCGACTCCGACACTGCTTACTGGGATAAACGTCAACCGGCCCTGGCCGGTCTAGGGCCGGTCTATGGCGGCCCCAGATCGGCGCAGGGCCCGTGCCGCCCATCCGCCTGCTCCGCCTCTGGTCTCTCCGTCTCTCTGTCTCACTTGTCGGTCGGCTCGGATCTCAGACTGTTCAGTCCGCCGCGGAAGGGTGCCGTGGCGCACGTGCATTGCTCTCGGCTGTCCAGAGAATGGTCTCTGTTTTCCGACGGTTCTTCTGTCTCTGCTTCTGGTGACGCCTCCTGTATACTGAGTGCGAACGAGTCATAAAGAGGGCAGCGAAACGAACGGTGTGTTTGGGGCTGGAGAATGGTGGATTTCGGAAAACGCTGGCATAGATGAGGATCGAACCAGTGACCATTTTGATGTAGATCTGAAGCCCCCATACATTTTTAGGCACACAAACAAAGGCGTACGTAAATAGGGTCACATGAGGACTGAGTAGGGCACACGTAGAACAGCCATTAAATCTAACATTCGAGGAATATGAGACGTAGCGGTCAGCGGAGCAGACATGACACTAAGCACGTACTTAAACGTTCCGCAAAACATTACCGGTGTTTCACAACAAAACGGTCATCGAAAGTTATAGTCCCGTAATCTTGAATTGAACCGTTCTAACGAAGAAATTAGGCACTGAATATCGCAGCCCGCAGGAGAGGTAAAACTTCCAACGCATTGCGATCGTAGGGAATTCGCACCGTGTTTACACAGATGAAAACAGGAATAACACTGTATTGAAATAACAGGCCTCTGCCATGATGCACGCTATGGTTCTCGCGAACAACACATCAAACATAACATAACATATATTTCCATGCAACAACAGGCCACATGGGCCCAACAAGGTTACATGCACATGTAAATCAATGCACATCAACTCACATGAATCAGACATATCTCACATACATCGATAAACAATCTCCTTTCACTACATTTCATAAATATCCCGACACGAATAAAGAAGAAGAAAAAAAGAAAAAAAAAGTTTTAGATTTCATTTCAAGTGTCAAAAACCAGACCACTTGAAATGAAATCTAAAACTTTTTTTCTTTTTTTCTTCTTCTTTATTCGTGTCGGGATATTTATTAACCCTCGCCCATGTAGGGGGGGGTTGGTGCAACCCCCCCCCCCCTGAGGTTTTTCGGAAATAGTGCAAAAACGGCGGCGCGCAGCGCCGCCAAATTTTGGGTACCTTATGGAGCAAACCTTGCGCATCTTTTGATAAAAAAAAAATTGACCGGGTCATGTCAGGTCACGGAGTTATGACGTCACAAAGGGAACAGCCTCCGGCCGGATTTTCACAAACTGAGTGCCAACGCCCGAGGTTTCCTGCCGGTGGTACGGACATCGGTTGATGGATCGTGATGAAACTTCCCATGCATGTTGGGGCAAGTATTGGCTATCATATGGTATAAGAAACTTGACCGGGTCAGGTCAGGTCACGGGGCTATGACGTCACAAGAGGAACAGCGTCCGGTACTATTTTTGAAAAGCGCCCGAACCACTATTTTGCTAATTCTTGTCACCTCAATGGGAATATGCAGCAATATTAGCTTCTATAGGGAGCGAATGGACATCCCAAATCCAAAAATACAATCAGATTTCAAAAATTTAAATTTTGATTTTTCGAATTTCTGCCGCCGACTGTGACCTTGCCGACTTCCGGCGCTCCCAACGCGCCATTTTTAGAGCTAGGGAAACGAAATACATACCAAGCGATAGAGAATTGATCAAGGAACACGATAGTGAAGGTTTTAAGTCGATATCTCCCACCGTTTTGCCGCAATCGCCGCGGAAAATTTGAAAAAGTCTATTGTTCCGAAAATTTGACCTTTGACCGGTCAAAAGTAGGTCAAATGTTGACCTAGGACCAAAAAATATACCACCAATCTCGAGATCTCGGCGAGAGCAATCCGTTGGTTTTTTCTGCTAAGCTCTACGACGCTCCGTTTTCAAACGCCAAGGGGGGGTCGCACCAACCCCCCCCCCCCTGCATGGGCGAAGGTGGCAGATCGCCGTTTACGGGCGAGGGTTAACACATCAGTTTATTAACACATTATTAACACATCAGTTAGGTACGGGATTCCTCTAGAGTCTAAGCTGACAACATGATTCGTGTAAGTCAACTGACAATACAATTTAAGCCGTACCTACTGATGCATTTTTACGTTCACTTTTGTTTGAATATGCATAACTGCACAACTGGAATGCGCAAATACCACACCATCTAGGCACCACTCTACGCAGTTGATATAGTGAAAAGCAAACAATAACATTTGGCATCAGCAGCATAACTGTGGAGCCGACACGTGCCTCATATTATGTAGGGGAAGGATGGTGAATTGCGCCACCTTAAGGAAAAACGCTAATTGCAAGAAAACCGCTGGAGATATAAGCATGCACTGGTAACCATTTCAAAGAGGAGCTCATTGGCTACGATTTAAGAGCCTCCCGATCAACTAAGAATGTTTCGTTTGCTTCTGACAGCTGCTTTTTCAGAAACATGCAAAAGGGCGCATTTGCCAACAACTGCTGTAAATTGCGCCAGGGGGATGGCGCAATTAGAGCCCAATTGCGCCCTATACTTTAACCCTCGCCCGTAAATGGCGATCTGCCACCTTCGCCCATGCAGGGGGGGGGGTTGGTGCGACCCCCCCCTTGGCGTTTGAAAACGGAGCGTCGTAGAGCTTAGCGGAAAAGACCAACGGATTGCTCTCGCCGAGATCTCGCGATTGGTGGTATATTTTTTGGTCCTAGGTCAACATTTGACCTACTTTTGACCGGTCAAAGGTCAAATTTTCGGAAAAATAGACTTTTTTCAACTTTTCGCGGCGATTGCGGCAAAACGGTGGGAGATATCGACTTGAAATCTTGACTATCGTGTTCCTTGATCAATTCTCTATCGTTTGGTATGTATTTCGTTTCCCTAGCTCTAAAAATGGCGCGTTGGGAGCGCCGGAAGTCGGCAAGGTCACAGTCGGCGGCAGAAATTCGAAAAATCAAAATTTAAATTTTTGAAATCTGATTGTATTTTTGGATTTGGGAGGTCCATTTGCTCCCTATAGAAGCTAATATTGCTGCATACTCCCATTGAGGTAACAAGAATTAGCAAAATAGTGGTTCGGGCGCTTTTCAAAAATAGTACCGGACGCTGTTCCTCTTGTGACGTCATAGCTCCGTGACCTGACCTGACCCGGTCAAGTTTCTTATACCATATGATAGCCAATACTTGCCCCAACATGCATGGGAAGTTTCATCACGATCCATCAACCGATGTCCGTACCACCGGCAGGAAACCTCGGGCGTTGGCACTCAGTTTGTGAAAATCCGGCCGGAGGCTGTTCCCTTTGTGACGTCATAACTCCGTGACCTGACATGACCCGGTCAAATTTTTTTTTTTATCAAAAGATGCGTAAGGTTTGCTCCATAAGGTACCCAAAATTTGACGGCGCTGCGCGCCGCCGTTTTTGCACTATTTCCGAAAAGCCTCAGGGGGGGGGGGTTGCACCAACCCCCCCCCCCCTACATGGGCGAGGGTTAACATGGCTAAGTGAATGAGACGGAATGCATACACCCGGGCAGTCTAATGTCTGTGCGGCTTACTTAAACATTTATAATGTTATTCAGGCTGGATGAATAATTAATGTAGATATAAATTGCGATGTTTTTTGCCCAGGACCAGAGGTAGATAACTTTACATGTGTCCGTACGCTTGTAAAAGTGCAACGAAAACGTTTACTGTAACCGACTAGATATATGTGAACGTATGCGCCTATACAGTTAAATTTTCAATCGGTTCTCTCAAAACTAATAAATTTTATCGTTTTGACAACTTAATGACATCAGTTTTTACTTTTTTATCATAGCTGTCTCTTCTCACGCCTGAGTCCATGTTGAAAATGTCGTATTTTGTCAATTACACCAAAAGTCGTGGCCTAAATGGAAGCTGCATTATAAGTTTGACGATAGAGATAATTTGCGGACTGACGACAGCGGGCTGCTCCCTTGCCTGACATTAAACTCCTTCTTTATTGCAATCAGTTAATGATGCATTCATACTGTCGTGATACAATGGCTACACCATTATTCTATTTGCGCCCCCCTGGCGCAATTGCCATGGGCGCAATTAAAATTGAGGTACTTTTTAATAAAAGCATAGAAGTTATCATAAAGATGTTGCAGGAAGTTTACGGTTTCAGTGATATACAATGAAAAATGGGTTTTTCTTTCTAAATATCACTCTGAAAAATCACACAAATATCGTAAATTTTTATAGCCAACGGTTCAAAATACTGCAAAAAAGTTAAGAAAACGCCATACCATCTTTGATGGCGTAATGAGCCTTGCTGATTGGCTTCATCGGAGTGTTTGGGCCATAAAATGAACAATCCAGTGGTAAAAATAATGTTTTCGAACACAAAATTCTAAACATGCCATTGAATCCGTGGGAATGTAGGTGGGCGCAATTGGTTAGGAGGGCGTAATACACCCACTTTCCCCTATACGTTCTCAAGACAGACTGTGCATTATTTGCGAGCAATCTGATCGAGACAGCTCAGGAATGCATTATGTGGTTTCGCACATGCTGTGTGGTAGGTATTTCTGGTGTGTGTTTTTTTTCGCGGAAGCGCCAGTAGCCAGTAGTTTTTGTATCATACATGTCATCTGATTGCCGCATACTCTTCACGTGCCACCGCGACAGTGATGCAAATGGGGTTCACGAGTGGCCATAAATACGAAAAAGGCCCAAAATTCAAGTTCACTTAATCGAATAAATCGTAATATGGTCAGTCAGGCAAATGTTTGGGGTGTCTGAAAAAGTATGATTTTAATGTTTTTGTCAAAACCGGCCTCGTGTATGATTGTCAGAAGTCGAGACATTTTCGATGTCGTAAAATGACTGTCAGATACTTGAAATTCAAGTGCCGCTAGCGTGCGCTCAGGTCATACAAACTGCAAAAATTATACATGAAAATGATCCCCGAAACCTGCTGCTTCTAATGCCATGTCATAGAAAGCCGTATCTATTTTGGTTTGGCGGTGAGCTAACTATTTGTAATCATGTTGCAACCGCAGTTTTTTACCAAAAATATTTGCTTTCAATTCACCTACAGCACTTCACACAGTGTGTGCCCGTTAGTGCACCATATCATAGCATTTCCTAATCATTTCTGAGTCGCATAGTGAAAGAATCAAGGCGCTAGCACAGGGCTGACCGGCGCTACAGAAGTTTTTGTCCGGCACGGTCGGGTGCCGCGGCGCAGCGGGCGGCCTGGGCGGCCGCGACGCCGCGCCGCCCGGACGCCGCGCGGCGGCACCCACCCGCCCACTGCGCGCCCACTGCGGCGCCCGACCGCCCGGACAAAAACCTCTGTAGCGCCGCTCAGCCCTGTGCTAGCACCTTAATTCTTTCACGATGCGACTCAGAAATGATTAGGGAAAGCTATGGTATGGTGGACTAACGGGCACACACTGTGTTAAGTGCTGTAGGTGAAACGAAAGCATTTTTTTCTTAGTAAAAAACTGCGATTGCAACATGATGATAAATAGTCAGATTACCGCCAAAGCGAATAAGATACGGCTTTTTGTGACCCGGCATTAGAAGCAGAAGGCTTTGGGGATCATTCCCATGCATAATTTTTTCAATTTGTACGAAATGAACGCAAACCAGCGGCGTTTGAACTTGCGAGTGTCTGACCGTCATTTTACGACCTAGAAAATGTCACGACTTCTGACGATTATACACGAGGCCGGTTTTGACAAAAACATGAAAACCATGTGATTTCAGATGCCCCAAACATTTGTCTACTCGGCCATATCGCAATTAACTCGATTTGGTAAACTTGGCTTTTGGGTATTTATGGCCACTCGTGAACCCCATTTGCATCACTGTGCACCGCCGCCCCAGGGCGAAATCGTTGATCATTTTTACACTGTCCTATCTGTGCGGACAACTACGTTTATCAGCGGTGACTCAGCATTGGCATGCACTCGGAATACAGATAACACTCGCCACTTATAAGCATGTAAACATTCCATTTTTGCACATGCAATGCCAATCGTCGCCGCCAAGCATTCTGTCACCGATCTCGATTGGCAAACACAGGGGTGATTTCATCGTCCTGGGACCGTCGTACATCCGAGGCCTCATATATTCAGCCCGCGAACTCAGCAGTGTCATCACTCTGCTATTTTGCACAGCCCAGAGAGGGATGGTCGCAGCTGGTTGACGAGACTGCACTCCGACCAAATGGACCTCCATAGCTGACGGTTTCCTGAATAAGGAAGGAAATGACAAAGGCGCTGAGGTATGCGGAACGCTCGTTAACAGAGTATTTTTCACGTGAAAATCGGGAACTCGTCCGCGGTTATATATGGAAATGTATGTCGACTTTACGTGACTGAAGCGATCACACTTCCTATAAGTTGCCTTGGTTAGCGAGGTATTTGATAGCACCAGATACAGCACAAGCTTACAAGGTCGCAACCCGATCTTACAAAACCACCACATTCCTGTAGCATGTAATGCAGCATTTGCGCACAATGATAACACGCGTCCCATTCCTTCCGATAGATGTTCGTTTTAGTCGTTGAGTGACAGCTGCTGAGCCTACATGACGATGACGGGACAAAAGACGAGCTAATTCGTCTCTTTCACCTGGGAGTGCCGTTTCGGCGCCCCGGGGGCACTGATGAGTGGTGACTCACCACTCTATACAGTCGCCAGTCATCCCCGTGTAAGCGGCGGGCGTCGTGCCGTCTCCCCCCCCCCCCCTCTCTCTCTCTCTCTCTCTCTCTCTCTCTCTCTCTCTCTCTCTCTCTCTCTCTCTCTCTCTCTCTCTCTCTCTCTCTCTCGCTCTCTCTCCCGTGTGTTGCGAAACGGGCGCCTCTATAGGGGCGCGAGCCTTGTTTCGCCGGGAGAAAATGAATACCATGGATCGTGGGAGCGAGACGGGATTGACGGCTCCAGTAGTCACTTTATCTATCGATTTATCTCTCATAACGGTGCTCTAACCGAAATGTTTTTTGAAAGGAAATATAAAAAATATAGCCTAATGTACAAATTAATAATATATTGCATATTTCGCCAAGTGAAAATAAAATTTAGCAGCGATACTGGGGGCAGGGTGGCGATTTTCTAGAAACGGGCTCCAGTTCGCTGCGCAGTCGCGATGTTACATAAATTGTTACAAGCTACAAATTTAAAGGATTTATTTTGCTAGGAATTTTACACTTTCTATACCTACGATATCATCGTTTCGTTATCCCTCATCCTACCTGGGAAAACATTGCACACTTATCGTTTCCGGTGCTATATCTGCGAGCACACGTCGTGCGAAACGATTTGCTCACCTTCTTATCAACTTGAGCAGTTCACACTGTAAAGCAGCCTTTGCACGCCCGTCTAACTGATGGTATGTGCTGCAAAACGCTGCGCAGTCTTTGATCTTGTCGCCCAAAGCGGCGCACTGGTTGCGCCAGTCCGAGATAATCTGGGTACATTTACGGGTGCGTTCCCATTAGATTGCCATCGGTGCATGTATGTGCTTTTCTAATTATACCTATTCCTTTTTGCTATTCAGCTAGCTCGGCTGTTGGAGAAAAGTGGATTAATTTCCTTGATAAGAAGGTAACGCAATAATGGATGTAGAAAATAGATTATCAATAAAACATCCAAAGGCATGGTTGGTGGTTACCTATAAATGGACACGCTCTAATGTAAAAACTTTACTGAAGTATGAAAATGCAACATGCATTGATAACACAGTCGTCCATCGCGCTTGACAAACCATCTTTAAAAACCGATTACGATGCCATGTGTCAACTCTTGATTGTGAGAGCCATGACACAGATGACTATTATTATTAGCAGACCGTTTATTAGCAGGACGTCTTATAGAAACCTCGTACACAACATTCGCTACTGATGACCCATCTGTGAGCCTTGTGCATCACCTTCCAATCTCTCTCTCTCTCTCTCTCTCTCTCTCTCTCTCTCTCTCTCTCTCTCTCTCTCTCTCTCTCTCTCTCTCTCTCTCTCTCTCTCTCTCTCTCCTCCCTTTCCTCTCTACCCTCTCTACTCTGTACGATGATCTGGACTCCCAATGAGTCACAGAGTGTATCATCCCATACCCCCTGCTCCAGAACTGGCGCAGTAGTGGCGTATTCTGCGGAAACTGACCGCAGAATGTTCCGGCCTCACTACCCCGCCAGCTGGGGACTTTGGTGTGCAGTAATGCAGCTCTGATGTCGAATTACATCGCGGCGACCGAGCCACTTCAGGAAATGACTGACACGTGACAGAAGCAAGCAGGTGTTTATATTCGCAGATGGCCAGGCGTAGCTGCAGTTATACATTCCAGGTAATCTGAGGAACTGTCATACATGATGAATTAGTTGGTGGCGAGCGTGACTCGAGCTTGTCATCGATTCATGAACGTTTGATTTGAATGGACGTTAAATGGTCAAACGATGATGAGAGCTTGTTTCATCTCGTTCGACGACGTCCCGTAAGCCGCGACTGCCACCGTCCGTACCGTCCAACCAACCTCCGCCTTTTACCGTCCTGATCTACTTGTCTGCCTCAGTCACCGTTTTCCAAAATGCCTGACGTCTAAATGCACGACGTTTTTAGGGGTAACTCAATCTGGGAATTGATTCAATCAATATGCGAGGCCTTAAGAAACCCCAGCCTCCCAGGTGTGATTGGGTATGCAGCAAAGGCTTCTGCCCGTTAGCACACTGACGTTTAACACGACAGGCTCGGGCCCTAACGACTCTGCTTATACAACACGTGAAAGACCGATCTACAAAAGAGCCCAACGGTCTTATGAAATATGCCTCGGACTTTGAAGTGTTGATTGAATCAGCGCTTGGCTCAGAAGTGACGAAGGTTCAGACTTTGCCCGTTCAGAATTCGCTGGCTTTAAAACAGCATTGAAGCACTGAATCGGCTGCTCGCATATTGGTACACCGCGCCGCAGTTTTTATATTTCATCAAAATGCCACCGGGCAACAATTACCTATCGTTGTTCATAGTCCCTATAGGCGGGACATCAGAGACCAGCAGATGTAGGTACATATCTGTAATCTGCACATCGCATCTGAAGGTGTGCCGCCGGAGACACCCACGGCCCTCTGTGGCCTCTGCGGCTCCCCCGCTGACCTCACCTCTGACTCTCCCACCCGACACGACCCCACACCTCTGACCTGACGTCATCGCCCGTGATGGATGCGCCTCATATGACTCTGACTCCGTGACTCGGCCATTTCCGTCAGCGCCGCACCCCGCTGACATCACCGCCTGACTCCCCCCCCTTTGGCAGCTGACTCCCCCCCTACCACCACCACCACCACCAGTGTGGTGCCACCCGCTGTTCCCGGAATGACTCCATCATCAACAGCGTGATGTCAGCCAGTTGGCCAACAACAGAGTCGACTCCATCATCCCACTTGACGTCAGATCTAGATGACGTCATATCTGCTCCCTCGGTGACATCACGCAGTTGGCAGCCGACTCGACTCGTCTGACTCGGACTCTGCAAAGCCGTGCGACTCGGCATTTGATTCGACTCCCACGAGCTCTGACATCACCAATGGGCACGACTCGGCCATCAATCACGACTCGATCCCCAGGCATGACTCGCACTCCGGTCGTGTCTGACTCTACCAGTCATGACTCTGACTCCACCACAGGCACGTCCGCTGATGTGATTGGACAGCACAGCCGTCTGACGTGACCGGTATGGACCGCGCTGTCCGACTGCGGGGGCGTCGGGCGCGACACAGAGCGTCGGGCACGGCATTCATATGGACAGCACACCCACGTCATTGTGTGATGGGGCCCGGGCCGCACAAAAGGCGACACTTTTGACCGAGTAATTGAATTATTCTGCCTGGCGGGTAATGCAAGCTCTTGTGATGTGGTGACAATGCAGAATTCTTAAGCGGAATTCATATGAATTTAACAGAATGTGTTGTCTTTCATGCAGGTTGACCGGAGTTTAGTGATCGTGCCTTCACCACCTGTTTATTCTTAGTTCAAACATGCACGTGTTTGGCCTGCGCTTTTACCCTATTGTTCTCATGGTGTTATTGTTCTATTGTACTTTCTTATTGTGCTTACTTTCGTCGTGATTCATCGGACGTTCATTCTCATTGGCAGTAAAGGTGCACATTCGTGTTATTATGTAGGTAGCTACACATGTTCTTTGCCAATGCCCCACGTCCTTATACGGTCTGTGAACTGACAGCTTATCACAATTAACAAGGAGGTGACCAAGCATGAGATATTTCTTATCAATCGTCCGTCCATCCATTTCATCCGAAAGCTTATCGCCTATCCCCTGACCGACCGAAAACGAGAAGAACAGAACAGCTGATCGATGACGTCACGGTCAGCCCCGACAGTCGGCACTGGGGGGGGGGGGGGTGTAAAGGACGAACATCTCGGAGGGGAAGGCCCGCGACTGCATCCTGCAGACCTCTGCAATAGTGCGGTGATGTTCTGATAACCTTCCACCATGCGCAACACAACACAGACGAGATGTACAACAGTCAATAAACCACATCGTTGAGGACAGTCTAACATTAAATACATCGCCAGGAGACATTCATCTGCCTTGTAATTATTCAGCCTCATTATATCCCTAGCTCACCTTACACAACTCCTAACGAACGTCAGAGCCATTCAAACCGTCCACTGTTTCATGTCCCGTGCGACCGATATCCCAATACTATCTGTTACGATACACCTTCAAAGACTCGCCGGTCGTATCCGTCAGAGTCCGCTCACTTCATTCAAAGGACCGCTCACATCCGGTCAGAAGTGACCAGCTGTCTCTTGGCCGGCCTTGGACGCTATTCCCGACCGCGGCGCTGATTATTTTCAGAATGACTCGCCCACAAACCGTCTCGATCGGTCATATGGTCTTGTTGGTTCTGTCGGTGAAGCGGTAGGGGGGGGGGGGAATTGCCGCTAGAGCTGTTGGTATGCCAGTCTGTCTATTAGTCAGTCAATCAGTCAGTCAGTTAGTGAGTCAGTCAGTCAGTCAGTCAGTCAGTCAGTCAGTCAGTCAGTAGTCAGTCAGTCAGTTAGTCAGTCAGTCAGTCAGTCAGTCAGTCAGTCAATCAGTCAGTCAGTCAGAAATTCATTTATTCATTCATTCATTCATTCATTATAGCATTCATTCATTCACTTTATCATTCATTCATTCATTCATTCATTCATTCATTCATTCATTCACTCATTCACTCATTCACTCATTCATTCATTCATTTACCCATTCATTCATTCATTCATTCATTCATGTGTCGTGTTGATACATTTGTAGGCAGTGTATTCGTGGCGTTAGGTTAGGAGTTCTGCAGGCAGCTCTCATAGGCCAGCCAATGACAGAGCGCTGCGGCCGAGTAGCCTGAGGGCCGGCCGGCGTTCGACCGGTCAGCCGTATACCCTGGGTCAGCCGGCGCCGACACACTGTGACTGAGGGGAGCCCCAGCGGAGGGCGTTGTGTTCGCTCCTTGCGTCTGCTAAAAGGTGAGGTTTGCTATAATTTCGGATATTTTAATTTGTGAGATTGTTTTTCCCATACGATCACCTTTGTAGTTATTCGTTGTGTGCATTAACCCCCTCAGTCAGTCTGTCTGTCATTTAACCGTATGCTATTTTGTCACTTGGGTAACTCACTTTGTCATCCTGTCAGTCAACCTGTCAGCAGCCAGTGGGTCGGTCTGTATGTCTGTTCGTCTCTCAGCCTGCCAGTGAGCCCGGTGTATACCCACCTGACCGGCCTGTCGGACCCACTCGAATCTCTCCCCGTGGCTTCATAACACTGTGGACGTCTGTTCCATCCGCGCAGTGGCGGCGGCGGCTGCTTCTGACAGCCTCCTAAACGGGCACCGGCCGGCCGGCCGGCCGCGCCTGCTCTGAGCCCGCACATGGACCGAATGGTGACGTCATTGGTCCGTGACGTCACAACGGACCATTGAGGGAGAAAGGAGTCTACCCTGCAGCCCCGATCAGCTCACCGAAAAGGACTGGCATGATCGTGAAGTAACAACATTGCGGTGAGTGAGACGGTCCTTTTCGGTCTCGGGACTGGGGCAGCCATATTCGGCAAGGTGCCGACACGGCGAGGGCTTTGAAGTCGGGGCTCTGCAGCTAGGACCTTAGAGCTAAATGATTAATGTATTTGCCTTGCATCAATGAATCAAATGTTGCTTGCAAAAGGAATCGATAATTGGGCATCGCTGTTTTTTGTTGATGATCCTTTTATAGACGTTCTAACCGTAAATTGTATGAGCTTATGCCTACATAAATCGCATGGGCTCGTACTTGCCTCACGATTCAGAATCGGTAGGTGCCTTGAATGGAGCAGATCTATCGGTTGGGTTTTGGTCAGGAAAAGGCCACTTGAGGTGCAATCTGCACTTGATAGCCTCTATCGGGATTAGAGTTACTCGACAGATAGCTGTAAATCTTGTCAAACATTCCCGCTAGGTCAGATTAGCGCCATGTTTGCACTTAAAGCGATATGTTCGCCTTCTGATGGCCAGGTCGGTATCACTATCAACTATGAGGCCAGCTGAACAATTCCAGCAGCTGAATGTTTCGCTGAAACATAACAAGCCGCGTGCGCACCTAACCTACTCGTCTCACGTCTGTCCGTCGCTCAGAAAACTGTTACTAATTGCCTAATTCAGCATTGGCTAAATCTAGGTATAAAAAATATGACGGTCACTTAAATGTTTTTTTAATTCTTATTGCTATAGGGGAGAGCGGGGCCAGTTGAACCACTTTTTATATATTGACATGCACAGCGAGATCTAGTTGTCATATCGAAAAGTGCACAATGCCATGGAAAAATATGCTCTTTTGGCTTTATCTTAAGATATGTAAAATTATGTTTCAAACATATTTTGCTGCCAAACGCATGCTTATAAAACAGCTCTACGCCCGTTTCAATTGACCCCGATGCGAGGGTCAATTGAACCAGCCCATGGGGTCAATTGCACCTATCCTTAACAATGGGATGGTTTCCTCTTTAAGGCCACTTTCTTAAGGAGATATTTTGTCCGGTTTACTTTTCCAAATGCTACATTCAATAGGTCGTTGGAAAGCTAAAAGTGCAAAGTTCCTCATAATAGGTGACATAAAGTACATAGACTATGGTAAAATGGGCGGATGAAAAAAATGAGAAATATATCAGGCTATAGTGTGCTTTCAAGCAAAAGGCTGAAGAAAAAGGGGTCAAAAATTGAGCTCTAGTAAACTACTATTTCAGTTTAAAAGCTCATTTCAAAGGTGGACTATTTCCTTAAATGTTTACAGCCGTTGAACAATAACCATTGCAAAGGTCACCGGGGTCCATTGAAACGGCCTGTGGCCCTGTTTCAACTGACCCTCAGAGAAGCGTTTCAATTGACCCCATCCGCTCCCGCCATCTCGCACGCGCCGTAAAGCACATGTCAAACGAGCTGGAGGGACGGCACCATGCTGAATGAAGGGCCAAATAAGGTGTTATTCCGGAGCCAGGAGTTCTTCTTTCAGCAAACAAAGGTATATGAGATATCACAAAATATTCATAAAAACGATTTCTCCCAAACGCCCCTCAAAAACACAAAAACAAGTGTCATATCAAAATTAACGTCCGTTTGCCGCCCAAACGCCGTTGACAAAGGAAGTGGTCGAGCGCGGATGCGCAGTGGTGTCGGCAACGCCATATGTTGCATACTGTTGAAAATAAAGCCATGTTTCATCTGACCCCGTGTTTCAACTGGCCCCGCTCTCCCCTATAGACGGACGTGCAATATATATCAACATCATGAAATACATAGGTGCCCTTTATTCTTTTTAAAACACCTGTGCGACATCCACGCGATAAGGACGAAGTGGTGGTGACACAGTGGTGTCATACAACACATAGGTGATGCAAATAACTGCTTATTTGCAACCCGACAAAGCAGGATCCCGCCCACGCGGCATGGATATATAGTGCTGCATAATTTCTCAGGACTGAATCACACAAAGGTGCGATCGAATGGCGCAGTTGAGACTTGAAAAGGCGATGTCTGTGAATCAGCCGGTGAACCCGTTTTGGGAAATGTTGGAAATCGTGCGTGCGATCCTATACATAGAAAGGTAGCACACTTACCAATGTAGTTGTAAATGAGTAATGTTTATGAGTCACACAGGAACGACTTTTATTTTTACAACTGCGTAAATCATGGTCAGGACTTTCTGTGATGTGATTGTGCGATGAATAGGTGAAGTTAAGGAGACATCTTTCACCGGCCGGGATTTTTGGTAGAAGTAAATTGTTGTTTTAAAGTCATTTTTTCCCAGGAAATTAGTTATGTATAGTCACTTTTCGGATTATTCTCTGGGATAATAATATCTAACTCACAAGTCCATATATTTCGGATGATGTTGCTCATCCTTGGTCACTGGACAAAATAAAAACAATTACATATATGAAAAACCACACACCAAAATTATTCCCTAGACGGGTTACATTTTTCAAAAATATATCACTTGCCAAAAAAACTGACACGGTCTTTTAGCTTGCATGTTCCTCTACATAACAAGTAGTGCAACCAATCTTCTATATGGATACCTACTACCTATACTTGTGTCTACAGAGATACATCGGACACAATAGATCAATTTGCACAACCGGGTGTATGTTTAGTTCCTATGGATGACATCTTATGCTCATGTCGACCTATTTCTAAGGGTGAAATCCCATATTGGACTAAGGCCAAATTTTCCTACAATTGATTTTTTCATTCCATTTTAGGCGGAACGTTTCCCACGTTTTCGTCCAGACATTTCGAAATATGTCTATTTTCCCAAAAATACCAATTTCATGTCTTCTGATATATATGTGCGCGTTATTATTGAGCCGTTTCTGTGGTATGAATAATTCTCACAAATATGCGTTCTTTCACATGCTGCTAGCCAACGCAATGTCATTCGCCACTCAGTCCTGCACCATTTCTCAGCTGCTGCATTAACATTCCTGCAGTGCACGGTGCGCGCGTTCTGCAGTGTCTGTGCGTTCGTACGTGCCCGCTATGCGCGCTCAGTAGCGCGTATACAGTAGTGGCCTGACCCGACCGCAGGCATGTGCGGTGGTGGGGGAGGCGGGGTGCCTTTGAAGTGCCGCCCTCCGGCCCAGCTGTTCAGCCCGGCTCCCAGGGAATGTGTCACAGGTATGGGAGCCGACATCGGTAGCATGAAGAACGCTCAGGGCTGATTCTAACCATGTGACGGCTTTAGTTACTTTGGTAAACGTAGCGTCTAAGGGTTCTTACAGTCCACTATGCAGCAATATCAGGTTTGACGTTTACTTATTATTACGCTGATCATTGCTATATTTTTCGAGAAATGAGCATCTATTTCAAAGTTTGGTGTTATGCCCGTGCATTTTCACCGTTTCTAGACGCTCCATATTTTCAATTTGCCCTTTGGCATCCATGTCTGCTGGCTGAGAGACAGACACCTTTCAGTAGACGGCCATTTCGCAACGTGTACATACGCGCCTGTGGGTGTCACCGCCCGCTGCTGTTACAACATTTACCACTATACGTCTCCTTTGGTCGAATAAGTGCCCTCTAACGGCACCGTCTCACGCCAGATGAGTACCTACAGCGGGACGGAGTTTCGGCGGAATTCTCCGTCTAACCAGATGCGGCCCGGCGCGGTCATGGGGCGTATTATCACTCTAATTAGCCATTACGAGCGTGGGCGACGCAGTCGTGGGCTGAGCGGCGGACGAATTAGCCACAACGCAACTGGTCGTGTAATGTGTTCCAACGGTTCTGCAATTTCCTCCCCCACGCTCCCCTCCCCTGCCCTGAGGCTCGAGCATCTCATTCCTGCAGCGGGGTGGATCATGAGACCGGAGGACCCGCGGACAAGAGACAAGCAGGGCAGCAGAAAAGACAGCAGCCCGAGACCAGTACCTAGACGAGCCTCCAGAGAGCATTATTCGCGAAGCTCGTGCATTCCGGAGCTAGTTGTCATGGCTGCCGCGCCGCGGCGCTGCTGTCGCCCCCGGCTCTGCACCTGCACGAAGGGGCTATCTCCCGCTCTTCACATCACGGACGGTGCGCCGGGGGCCGCAGACTTTACCACGTAAACGTGCATCGGCAGGTGCGCAGCATGCAAGTGTGATCGTGAGCGGGCAGCTATGCGGACCGCCACGCAATTCTGCTCGCAAATTCGCCGGCGATAGATGAGCTGGGACGAGCATATACCGGACGGCGCATTCCTGAACGCGAGTTGAACCAGCTCGCCAGCCTTGCGACTCGGAACCGGGCCCGTGCGACAGACAGACCGTAGCAGTTGCCTGGCTCTGTCGCACTGCAATCGGTTAATTACCCTTCTAGTAATGACACCACGACCCTCCACGGTCGACAGCGCTTTGGAGCTGCGACGCCTCTCATTAGAAAGTCAGTCGGCGCATTGCCCAATAGAGGTCTCCGTTATTGATTGGTCGTATTTAGTCATGAATTCATGCCTGTATCGCCGGCTGGGACGGCGCTAAGTGCCGTGCAAGAGCGTCGCACTTGTCATCCAGAGCCAGTTATTGTGTCGGAGAGCGTTTATGGGAATACTAAATACGGGCATTGCGATGGCTGTAGGTAAAGGCAGGGACGCCGCGGCGCAGGTCGCCATTGATCAATTCATCGCGAGGTCAAACAGGGGAAAGGGGAAAGCAAGTGGTCACACTGCAGATTTTGGTCCCGAGCGGAGCTGACTGGGGAACATAAGCAGCCCGACTTTGAGGATTCGATGGAGAATTAAGAGGGCTCGACACTAACGAGAAGATCGTCGATGAAATATCGCCCTATTGCCAGTCCAGGGTTGTATACGACTCAATCAATAGCAATCAATTCAATCACGACAAATTTGGGAAACCAATCAAATCAATCAAGTCAGAGCAGTTTTCGGGAATTGATTCAATCGACTCAAACGCGACAATGAAAGGAATCAATCAACTCAATCAAACGACTCAAACCAAGACATAGGTACATTAGGTTTTTTGCCCCACCAACTTGGAAAAGTGTCTATAGCAGTCTGGTGAACCTACCTACCTACCTACCTACAAAAGAAACATAAAAATATTGTCATTTAAAATTATAAATTGCCATGCCATTCAAAGTTTCTATGTAATAAGGAAGGATACCTAGTGATGGACAGGTGGATCATGATATTGAGGTTCAATGGGTATAATTGGAGCAGAAGTTTCATTTTATGGGTGCGAAATAACCCATTAGTTGACTCGCCCCTTAACCCAAATCACCACCTTTCACCTAAAAGTTGTCAATTTAATTTTGGCCATATTCCAACTCCATTTACACTAAATATCAGATATTGCAGTTGAAAGTTGGCTGCTCGGATTTTGGCAGTGTTCGTGATTTGGCCATTTACCCTACACCATGTCTATTTTAATGGATAATATGCATCAATAACATATTAACCATAGAGAAATAGAAATAAATATCTTACCTGCATCATGCATGTGACGGTTTCGGTTAGACAGAGACTGACGGGCAGCCTAAAAATCTTTCCACACAATGTGCATTTGAGACGTGGGATGTTCTCAGATTGGGAAGGAAGAGATTTGAAGTATTTAGCGGTCCACGACTCTGGACGTGGCATGTCAATGTTAGGTACCTATGTGAAGAATTCAAAACATTTTATTGCAATACAATTTGAAACTGCTAGGACTGGGGGATAGGGAAGAGGATTAAAAATATTTAAAAGGAAATGGAGAGGACAGGGACTCTGAAACCACAGGATAAGTTAAGGACAAAGGAAGTAGGAAATTAAAACGCGAAAACGGCACGGTGCGAGCGACTGCGAAGAAAACGTTTTGCCAATAAGTATGCTAAGCTTTTATAAATCCTTATTCTAAGTTTGATATTTTGGTAAGATGACGTCATTGATTTTCATGTAGTATGGTACATCATCATAAAATAAATCGGTTGTACAACACCAATTTCGTTTTAGTTATTATTTTATTTGAAATAAAACCACTTAATAATATTCGGTAAAATATTTTAAGGAAAATGAAATATATTAAATATCTTATGCTTAGGCCCTCAGGCACGGGCGTAGGAACGTCATGAAAAGTGGGTGGGCCACCCTGTCAAGGGGCCTCCTTTTCCAGGGGGCCTCCTATTTTCAGGGGCCTCCAACTTTTGCCTCGTCCTGCTGGCTGCTTTCAAGTAGGTACCTATGACCTCCAAATCTAGCTTCTGAGATCGGGCAGATGTACCCAGGGGCGTAACCGTTTAAGCGAACAGTGCGGAAAGTCCGCATCATTTTTAAAACTTATTCCCCCTCCGATTTCTTTTTGAATCTATTTGCCGCAAACGGCGCATGACCCCTGAAAACCCTTACACAAATGTCTTCCTCGTTTCCCAGGTGCCCCCATTAGCTTCATAGGCGCCCTCTTTGGCATATGAGCGCCCTATGTATAGTCATCAGAGACATCCCTATATGTCCAACAGTCGCCCCGTTGTCGCATACAATGTGTGCTTATCATAGGCGTCTCTCTTTTATGGACACTTGAAGGCGCCTCTTTGCCATGCCGGCGCCCCTGTTTCTTATGAATGCACCCCCATGGCATTGATCAATTGCAATTTGCAGTCCTCTATTGCATGTGGACGCCCATATATGTAGGCCTCAGAGGCGCCCCTCTTTCGCATTGAGGCGCCCCTATGGGCTTCATAGGCGCCCCTCTATTGCACGTAGGTGCCCTACTGTCTCAGAACCGCTCCCCTTTGGCATGCAGACGCCCATCTTTCGTACGGAGGAGCCGCTGTGGTTCTTAGAGACGGCATGGTGCTCCCAGACGCAGATGGGGCTCTCGGAGTCGACAGTGTGGGACCTTCAGTCGCTGATGGGTGCCCGCCAGATGTGGACCCTCGGAGACGCCGGTATGGGGCCCTCAGAGATGCCGGTATGTGGCCCTTTAGAGACACCGGTGTGGAACCCTCAGATACTTCAGTGTGAAGCCCTTACAATTGCTGGTGTGGGGCTATGAATGCGCTGGCTTAAATCCCTCAGAGGCCGGTACATGGACATTAGAGCTCAGTGAGAGTTTGTGTGGTGCCTTCAGTGGCCTTGTGGAGCCGTTAGACATCAACATGGTGCTCTCAGGAGCCGGTAAGTCCTCAGAGTCACCGGTGTGGGGCCTTCAGAGCTCCGAGATACTGGTATGGGGCCCTCAGAGGTGTCGGTGTGGGTCCTACAGATGTACCTATAGAGCCTTGAGATGCACAGGTGTGGTGGCCCACAGAGGCGCCGGTGTGGGGCCCCCAGAGCCACCGATATAGGGCCCTAAGAGACACTAGTATGACCCTCAAAGGCGCCGCTGTGTGGCGCTCATAAACACTGGTGTGGAGCCATCACAGGCGGATGGAGCCGTTAGAGGCCGGAAAGGGCCCTTAGATGCCTACAAGGAGCCTTCAGAAGCCAGCGTGGCACCCTTATGGGGATAAGCGTGTCTACTTAGGAGCCCTTGAGGTGCTCTCATGAGCTCTGTGGGGCCCTACCGAGCCGAAATATGGCCACAGCCGGTTGCCGCCGCATGGCTCTTCGGACTATCATTCTCAAGGGCCTCATCTGCCTAGTTTGAATAGAAGGGCCTCTCAGACCATCAGTCTCATGGGCCTCCTCTGGCTAGTATAAATAGAAGGGCCTGTTAGACCATCAATCCTAGGGGCCTCCTCTGGTTAGTATAAATAGAAGAGCCTCTCAGACCATTGATCTCAGGGGGCTCCTGTGGAGTTGAAAAGGGCCTCTCAGACCATCAGTCCCGGGGGCCTCCCTAGAAAAGTGTAAATGTGGATAGAGGGCCTCCTCAGATTCATTACGAGTGGACCTCTCTGACTTATCAGTCTCAGGGGCCTCTTGTGGCCAGTATGCATATAAGAGCCTCTCAGACCATCGGTCTCAGGGGCCTCCTCTGACTAGTGTGGATAGAGGGCCTCCCAGACCACCGGTTTCAGAGGCCTCCAGTGGCCAGTTATATGAACAGAAGGGCCTCACAGCCATCAGCCTCGGGGGCCTCTTCTGACTGGTATGAATATGAGGGCCTCTCATACCATCAGTCTCAAGGGCCTCCTCTGCCTAGTGTGAATATAAGGGCTTCCCAGGCCATCAGTCTCAGGGAACTCTTCTGACTGGTGCCGGATTGAGGGACCTCCCAGACCGAAAGTTTTGGGGGTCTCCTGTGGCCAGTATGAATAGAAGGGCCTCTCATTCCATCAGTATCATGGGCCTCTTCTGCCTGGTGTGATTATAAGGGCCTCTCAGGTCATCAGTCTCAGAGGCCTCCTCTGACTACAGTATAGATGGATAGGCCTCCCAGACATCAGTCTCAGGGGCCTCTTCTGACTATTGAGGATAGAGCGGCCTCCTCTGACTAGTGAAGGTAGGGGGCCTCGGCTAGACCGCCAGTGTCAGGGGCCTATTCTGACTTATAGTGTGGATGGAGGGGCCTTCCAGACCACCAGTCTCAAACCTCTGACTAGTGTAGATAGAGGGGCCTCCCAGACCGCCAGTGTCAGGGGCCTCCCCAGACCAGTGTGGATATTGGGGCCTCCTCAGATCCACTAGGGCCTCTCAGGCCATCAGTCTCAGGGGCTTCGACTGACAAGTATGAACAGAGGGCCTCCTTGGATCCATCACGGCCCCTTGGAGTCCGTGCGTGGGGATTCGTGGAACTTATTTTTACGGAGTTTGTTTATTCTGGAAGGTGACGACGTCCTCTCAAATCGAGACGAGGGGCCTCGAGTAAAAAGTGGGTGGGCCAAAACACATGGTTGGCCCCCCCACCTCGAAAAGTGGGTGGGCACTTGCCCACCTGGCCCCCCCTGTTCCTACGCCTATGAGGTCAAAGGTCAATTTGGTCAGCGTCAGATTTTAGGGTACATTTAAAATTAATTACCTCAGGGTACTGAAAGTTTTGTCGCGATCGGCGACTTTTTACGCGAGCTAGGTATTCGCCAAAAACGAAAGGGAGGCACGGGCGTAGGAACGTCATGAAAAGTGGGTGGGCCACCCTGTCAAGGGGCCTCCTTTTCCAGGGGGCCTCCTATTTTCAGGGGCCTCCAACTTTTGCCTCGTCCTGCTGGCTGCTTTCAAGTATGACCTCCAAATCTAGCTTCTGAGCTCGGGCAGATGTACCCAGGGGCGTAACCGCTTAAGCGAACAGTGCGGAAAGTTCGCGCACCATTTTTAAAACTTATTCCCCTCCGATTTTTTTAGAATCTATTTGCCGCAAACGGCGCATGACCCCTGAAAACCCTTACACAAGTGTCTTCCTCGTTTCCCAGGTGCCCCCATTAGCTTCATAGGCGCCCTCTTTGGCATATAAGCGCCCTATGTATAGTCATCAGAGACATCCCTATATGTCCCACAGTCGCCCCGTTGTCGCATACAATGTGCGCTTATCATAGACGTCTCTCTTTTATGGACACTTGAAGGCGCCTCTCTTTGCCATGCCGGCGCTCCTGTTTCTTATGAATGCACCCCCAGGCCCCATGGCATTGATCAATTGCAGTCTGCAGATCTCTATTGCATGTGGACGCCCATATATGTAGGCTTCAGAGGCGCCCCTCTTTCGCATTGAGGCGCCCCTATGGGCTTCATAGGCGCCCCTCTATTGCACGTAGGTGCCCTACTGTCTCAGAACCGCTCCCCTTTGGCATGCAGACGCCCATCTTTCGTACGGAGGAGCCGCTGTGGTTCTTAGAGATTAGACTTAGAGGTGCTCCCAGACGCAGATGGGGCTCTCGGAGTCGACAGTGTGGGACCTTCAGTCGCTGATGGGTGCCCACCAGATGTGGACCCTCGGAGACGCCGGTATGGGGCCCTCAGAGATGCCGGTATGTGGCCCTTAGAGACACCGGTGTGGAACCCTCAGATACTTCAGTGTGAAGCTCTTACAATTGCTGGTGTGGAGCTATGAATGCGCTGGCTTAAATCGCTCAGAGGCCGGTACATGGACATTAGAGCTCAGTGAGAGCTTGTGTGGTGCCTTCAGTGGCCTTGTGGAGCCGTTAGACATCAACATGGTGCTCTCAGGAGCCGGTGAGTCCTCGGAGTCACTGGGGGCCTTCAGAGCTCCGAGATACTGGTGTGGGGCCCTCAGAGGTGTCGGTGTGGGTCCTTCAAATGTACCTATAGAGCCTTGAGATGCACAGGTGTGGTGGCCCACAGAGGCGCCGGTGTGGGGCCCCCAGAGCCACCGATATAGGGCCCTAAGAGACACTAGTATGACCCTCAAAGGCGCCGCTGTGTGGCGCTCATAAACACTGGCGTGGAGCCACCACAGGCGGGTGGAGCCGTTAGAGGCCGGAAAGGGCCCTTAGATGCCTACAAGGAGCCTTCAGAAGCCGGCGTGGCATCCTTATGGGGATAAGCGTGTCTACTTAGGAGCCCTTGAGGTGCTCTCATGAGCTCTGTGGGGCCCTACCGAGCCGTAATATGGCCACAGCCAGTTGCCGCCGCATGGCTCTTCGGACTATCATTCTCAGGGGCCTCATCTGCCTAGTTTGAATAGAAGGGCCTCTCAGACCATCAGTCTCATGGACCTCCTCTGACTAGTATAAATAGAAGGGCCTGTTAGACCATCAATCCTAGGGGCCTCCTCTGGTTAGTATAAATAGAAGAGCCTCTCAGACCATTAATCTCAGGGGGCTCCTGTGGACAGTATAAATAAAAGGGCCTCTCAGACCATCAGTCTCGGGGGCCTCCCTAGAAAAGTGTAAATGTGGATAGAGGGCCCCCTCATATTCATTAGGAGTGGACCTCTCTGACTATCAGTCTCAGGGGCCTCTTGTGGCCAGTATGAATATAAGAGCCTCTCAGACCATCGGTCTCAGGGGCCTCTTCTGACTAGTGTGGATAGAGGGCCCTCCCAGACCACCGCTTTCAGGGGCCTCCAGTGGCCAGTTATATGAACAGAAGGGCCTCACAGCCATCAGCCTCAGGGGCCTCTTCTGACTGGTGTGAATATGAGGGCCTCTCATACCATCAGTCTCAGGGGCCTCCTCTGCCTAGTGTGAATATAAGGGCTTCCCAGGCCATCAGTCTCAGGGGACTCTTCTGGCTGGTGCCGGATTGAGGGACCTCCTAGACCGAAAGTTTTGGGGGTCTCCTCTGGCCAGTATGAACAGAAGGGCCTCTCAGTCCATCAGTCTCATGGGCCTCTTCTGCCTGGTGTGATTATAAGGGCCTCTCAGGTCATCAGTCTCAGGGGCCTCCTCTGACTACAGTGTAGATGGATAGGCCTCCCAGACCATCAATCTCAGGGGCCTCATCTGACTATTGCGGATAGAGGGGCCTCCTCTGACTAGTGAGGGTAGGGGGCCTCGGCTAGACCGCCAGTGTCAGGGGCCTATTCTGACTAGTGTGGATGGAGGGGCCTCCCAGACCACCAGTCTCAGACACCTGACTAGTGTGGATAGAGGGGCCTCCCAGACCCAGACTGCCAGTGTCAGGGGCCTCCGGAGACCAGTGTGGATATTGGGGCCTCCTCAGATCCACTAGGGCCTCTCAGGCCATCAGTCTCAGGGGCTTCGACTGACAAGTATGAATAGAGGGCCTCCTTGGATCTATCACGGCCCCTTGGAGTCCGTGCGTGGGGATTCGTGGAACTTATTTTTACGGAGTTTGTTTATTCTGGAAGGTGACGACGTCCTCTCAAATCGAGACGAGGGGCCTCGAGTAAAAAGTGGGTGGGCCAAAACACATGGTTGGCCCCCCACCTCGAAAAGTGGGTGGGCACTTGCCCACCTGGCCCCCCCTGTTCCTACGCCTATGCCCTCAGGAGAAAGGGATCAACAAACGTTCTGCTGCAAATTAAACAATGCAGCAAATTAGCTATTAATTGGTACGCAAACGTAATTAGCGAGACGAAAACGGCGCTTTTGTTTCAGTTATTTTTGTAGGGGTTTCAGATATTTATAGAGTTCAGTGGGTTGTTTCTGAGGAGATGTGGAGATGTGAATTATCAATTAATCACACTTTATTAGTATATAGGGCCTTGCACTTTATCATCTGGATAAAAAAAAAAAACGTTTCCTGCTGAGTGCAGAAAGGTAGGTAGGTGCATCGCCAGGTTCTATCACCAGGGATGGAGCAGTTATTGCAGTTGAAAGTCAAAGTTGGCTGTTCATGTTTAGGCCCTGTTCTTTATTTGGCCATCTACCCCATATTGCAGTTGTGATGACAAGCAGTTTTCAGTGTAGTTTTGTGATCTTTGATGTCATCAATTGGTGCCATTATTTTTCGTCAACTAAAACTTATTTGAACTTTCCATTCAATCGACTCAATCATACGAGTCACTCTAATTTTTGGGAATCAAATCAGTCAACCAGTCGCTTAAGTCAAACGAGTCAGTCAACCAGTCATCTCGAAAAGTCAATCGACTCAATCCAATCAACTCAAAATACGCGTTGAAACAAATCAATCAATTCAATCGACTTGATTGGTATACAACCCTGCTTGCCACCTGGTAATTAGTGAGCCAATTAAACACCTAGAGCGTTACCGATTTGTTCGCGGGACCATTTGTGTAACAAGGAGGGATCGATGGGAAGGAAGATATCTTGGGACGGCCTGTAGCGTTACACAAGACCAACAGACGATCTTAGGGGACCGCCGGATCACCCGCTGGACCGAGAGGACCAGAGGGACCACCTGGTGGACCAGAAGGGACCGTCGGACCGCCCGGTGGTTTACAATTAGACCCGCTCCACCCGTCACTGACGAACCCCGGACTGCGTGGCCGACGAGCTCCGAGCGAGCCACCTGTGCCGCTCATAATTCGCCGATCCAAATGCCAGCGTTCGAGATTGATCGGGAGCTTTCTCCTCGACAAATCACGACTAAATTCATTCTGCGCCTGGGAATGAGAGCAGCGCGCTAGCCGGCATGTAAATATGTATTTTAAACTGATGAATTAGAATGATTTCGAAATGGAATGCAGACATGTGCGTGCGTAAATATGATGTATTTGCTGCTGAAATGCGGCGATTTTCCTCTCCAAGGGGCGAAGCGAATGTTGAGATGCGATGCTATCCTGCGGACATAAATATTACCAATCTGATGGGCTGAGGTGATCTTGTTGCCCTTTCCCCGAACCGTTTTCCGACGACGCCGAAATCGCATTGGCGTTCAAAGCACGGGGAGCGTGCCCGCACCAGACGGCGAGTGTTTTTCCTTCTCAACAGCCACTCCGGTAAACCAACAAAATAAATCATTTTGTGTATTTTACGGCTCACTTATAGCTGGCAGCCACGCACGCCCGGCGACTTGTAGAAGATACAAATATCACGAGGAAGCGACATACAGTGTGTGTCCGTTATCAACTACCACACACAGAGGAAAATTAACGGCAGCCAAACGGAGTCACGGGCCTGGAAACATCTGAGGTGGCAAGCATCGGGCAGAGGCGAACCAAACCGTGTGCAGACGTTACCATTTTGACCAGACTGTCAACAAAGCTGTTCATGTCGCCTGCAAATGGCCGGCGGCGTAGCGATATGGACCGGTCACAAATCGAGACAGGTCACACGGGGCCAAGTCAGCCGTATGGCAGTGAAAACCTCCCAGCGCCTCCACAACGAGGCATCAATTTCGGGCCGACGGCGGCGCTCGCCGGCTGCTGAGATCCACAGACTGTTCACAAGTTGAAGTGGCCGACGAATACACTGGTCTGACTGACGGCCGCAGCGACACGTTACCATGGCAACGGCGCACCCACGCACGCACACGACTCCAAAATATACAATGCATACAAAAACAATGAATAGTGTGGCCGCTCGCGTGGCGGCTCGGGCGGCGCTGACGCCCTGCGAATATGTACAGAGGCCGCACACCAGGATGAGGTCGAGACGGACGCGTACATACACACGAGATGGACAATGATGAGACTGGTGGCGGCCGCGCGCGCGAGCACCTCACATACTGGTGAACACTGTTCTACCGGGACAGGACAGGTCCTCAAAGGTAAACCGCTGGCAAAAAAGACGTAAATTCCGACAAGATATACATGATTTCGATCAAGTTCAGCGCGTATTATATTGATAAGTAAACAACTAACGTCCCAACGAAGCAATCAATATGTAGCTTTTGAGAGTAAGCTAGTGGCAATGGTAAATTTGGCATTCGTTCATGAATGTCTCGGATTTGGTTTTGTTGTGAAATTTTCAAAATGTTTTGCCGGCAGCAGAGTACCGCTTGGTGTTGGCAAAGGCTCTATGTATCAGATGTTAGTCGAGATAAAATCCTCTGTGGTCAGATCGGCAAAAGACTTCACGTGCGACCAGGGGTCAGGGACGCCATGGGGCACACCCTGATCTGGTTCGCTCGCTCCATCTGTGCTAACACTGACCGATCGCACGGGCCGACCGCTGTGACCGGGTATTTTTCATCAAAAGAGCCATCGCAGCCGCCCCCGCCCGTTTCAGACGCGTCAGGTAATTTGACAGACTGACGCAATCAAACGCTTTACGCAATTTTTGGAACGCCTGCCAGGCAGGAGCACTTTCGCCATCCTGGACGGTTGCCATAAGATGACTGATTCCCGCCCGCTAAAACAGTGTCCACACAGCGATACATACACACAACTCAGACGTTATTACAAAATTCGCATCGGAAGCATAAACACTTTGATTCAGCAAAACACAATCGCCTCCACAAAAATCGCCGCTCGCCGCCGGTCGGCGTCTCAAAGACGCCGACCAAAGGGAGGCGCCGGGCCCGCGCGGCCGGCCCGTGCCCCGCAGACAGACACACAGTCACGCCGCAGCACATCACAGATTCTCACCGCTCAGCCGCACCGACACTGAGAGCGGTTTTGCACTTTCAAGTTCCACTCCGGACCACTGCCCAGCCTTAAAGCTTCACTGGCTTTGAACTCAGCCCCGTGCGGGGCGTGCAGCCCAGCGCGGGCGTGCAGGGAGCACAGGCCCGCGCCGGGGCCCGCTCTGCCGCCCTCTGTATACCGACAACACGAACCGGGAGATAGAGAGACCGACAACACGAACCGGGAGATAGAGAGACAATCAATCGGGAATGGGACGACCGGGACTGGTGGGGAGACTGCGCGGGTTTGATTGGAATTTATATCCCTATTTCGTTTTCCTCTCTCTCTCTCTCTCTCTCTCTCTCTCTCTCTCTCTCTCTCTCTCTCTCTCTCTCTCTCTCGCTCTTCCCATTCATCTTTCTCCCTCCTTCACTCACACCTCAGTTGCCATCTGCATCGGCTTTCGGTAAATAAAACGCGTCGATGCAATGGAATCTACACGGGCAATCACATACATCGCCTGAAAGTGAAGCGGACAAGGTGACTGATGAATATTGAAGACAGTGATACAACCCATTCGCTGGGCGAAACAGGGTCAATCAGCTTCATTACCCAGGGCTGAAATTGGCGTGCAGTGTGCACTTTAAAACACTGGCCACGATTGGACGATTCAATGTCACTCGAATTGACACTCGACACTCGACTGAACCGAGGAGACCAAAGAAGGGTATCCGCCGACCGGTTCGGCGAAGCAGCTCAGTGACCGAGCGTGTTCCCTGAAGCTAGATTGTGAGTGTCCACATTCACACGGCTATCAGACTCTCACATTCTCACCTCTCACACGTGAGTCACTCGGTGACCGGCCGCCGCGACCGGCGGACTCGGGCCACGGCGGCATCAAACGTCCACACAAACAGAATCGATGTACGCACTTCAAACGAACCGGCGATTTATCTTGCGGCGCGTCGGCGGGCG